>NC_048585.1:27298607-27421107 GCF_013265735.2 Oncorhynchus mykiss | reverse complement strand
CCCTTTGATACTCAAAGTAACCCTGCAGGTAGCTGCTTCAGCTGTCGTATGAAACGGCTGCTTCATCCTCTTATTAATATTCATAACACAGCTTTTGACTGATATGATGAAGGATATGAGGAGAGGATGGTTTCCATAGAGCACTTTACTTGCACAGATCAAAGGTTCAAATACAACAGAGGGAGAAAGAGTGAACTCCTGTAGACTAGACATACTCTTTTAGCTCTAAATCAATCATATATATATATATATATATATATATATGATTGATTTAGAGCTATATATATATATATACAGTGCCTTGCGAAAGTATTCGGCCCCCTTGAACTTTGCGACCTTTTGCCACATTTCAGGCTTCAAACATAAAGATATAAAACTGTATTTTTTGTGAAGAATCAACAACAAGTGGGACACAATCATGAAGTGGAACGACATGTATTGGAAATTTCAAACTTTATTAACAAATCAAAAACTGAAAAATTGGGCGTGCAAAATTATTCAGCCCCTTTACTTTCAGTGCAGCAAACTCTCTCCAGAAGGTCAGTGAGGATCTCTGAATGATCCAATGTTGACGTAAATGACTAATGATGATGAATACAATCCACCTGTGTGTAATCAAGTCTCCGTATAAATGCACCTGCACTGTGATAGTCTCAGAGGTCCGTTAAAAGCGCAGAGAGCATCATGAAGAACAAGGAACACACCAGGCAGGTCCGAGATACTGTTGTGAAGAAATTTAAAGCCGGATTTGGATACAAAAATATTTCCCAAGCTTTAAACATCCCAAGGAGCACTGTGCAAGCGATAATATTGAAATGGAAGGAGTATCAGACCACTGCAAATCTACCAAGACCTGGCCGTCCCTCTAAACTTTCAGCTCATACAAGGAGAAGACTGATCAGAGATGCAGCCAAGAGGCCCATGATCACTCTGGATGAACTGCGGAGATCTACAGCTGAGGTGGGAGACTCTGTCCATAGGACAACAATCAGTCGTATATTGCACAAATCTGGCCTTTATGGAAGAGTGGCAAGAAGAAAGCCATTTCTTAAAGATATCCATAAAAAGTGTCGTTTAAAGTTTGCCACAAGCCACCTGGGAGACACACCAAACATGTGGAAGAAGGTGCTCTGGTCAGATGAAACCAAAATTGAACTTTTTGGCAACAATGCAAAACGTTATGTTTAGCGTAAAAGTAACACAGCTGAACACACCATCCCCACTGTCAAACATGGTGGTGGCAGCATCATGGTTTGGGCCTGCTTTTCTTCAGCAGGGACAGGGAAGATGATTAAAATCGATGGGAAGATGGATGGAGACAAATACAGGACCATTCTGGAAGAAAACCTGATGGAGTCTGCAAAAGACCTGAGACTGGGACGGAGATTTGTCTTCCAACAAGACAATGATCCAAAACATAAAGCAAAATCTACAATGGAATGGTTCAAAAATAAACATATCCAGGTGTTAGAATGGCCAAGTCAAAGTCCAGACCTGAATCCAATCGAGAATCTGTGGAAAGAACTGAAAACTGCTGTTCACAAATGCTCTCCATCCAACCTCACTGAGCTCGAGCTGTTTTGTAAGGAATGGGAAAAAATGTCAGTCTCTCGATGTGCAAAACTGATAGAGACATACCCCAAGCGACTTACAGCTGTAATCGCAGCAAAAGGTGGCGCTACAAAGTATTAACTTAAGGGGGCTGAATAATTTTGCACGCCCAATTTTTCAGTTTTTGATTTGTTAAAAAAGTTTGAAATATCCAATAAATGTCGTTCCACTTCATGATTGTGTCCCACTTGTTGTTGATTCTTCACAAAAAAATACAGTTTTATATCTTTATGTTTGAAGCCTGAAATGTGGCAAAAGGTCGCAAAGTTCAAGGGGGCCGAATACTTTCGCAAGGCACTGTGTATATATATATATATATATATATATATATATATATATATATATATATATATATATATATATATATATATATATATATATATATATATATATATTATATATAAAGCTCTTTTTAGCAGTTGTTACAAAGTTCTTCTACAGTAGACCTTACCTCCATGTCCCCTCTCCTCTTCCTGTTCTCCTCCTCTGCCCCCACCTCCCTAACATATCTCCTCCTCTCCCCCTCTACAGAGAAGGCGGTGGCTTACATGGAGTCAGCAGACCAGATGGGGGACATGCAGGAGACTGCTGAGCCCCTGGGCCTGACCTGTGTCTCTCTCTGTCACTATGTCAGTGCCATCAACTCCTCGCCCAGGAACATTGGCAAGGACGGCAAGTTCCAGCTGCTTGTCTGCCTGGGGGCCAGGTGAGGGCGCCACTCACACACAGTGAGACAGAGGTGGGGCTGCAGAACTGTGCTGTAGTTGTTATTGGCACAAAGCATCCAGAGGGCTGTATTGGGAATCAACATCACACTTCTGAAAAGTCTCATTGGTGACATGGAACCAACTGTTTAGCAAACATACTCCTAATGATCTTCTCTCTCTCTCGCTCCTATCTATCTATCTAGAGATCGTCTGCTGATTCAGTGGCTCCCTCTGTTGGTGGAGTGTCCAGTGATCCAGCGGATGTACGAGGAGTCTGCTCTGCTGCGGGACCGGACCACAGTCAACGCTCTCATCGCTGTCCTGCAGACCCTCCACGACTTCCCCATCACTCTGGAGGCCTCGCTTGTCAAGGGCATCGACCTTTAACCCCTACCGCACAGCCTGCTGGGAAACCACCCAGCCCGTGACTACATTGCCCACAAACCCTTGCTCTGTTCCCTTTTGCCCTTTCACTGTTGTTGTTGTTGAGGCATGCTTCAGCTGATTCACTCTGGGGAAAAGTCACCTCATAGGGAGGAAGTAGGAAGTGAGGACTATGTAAAGAGACGAGATGGTTCGCTACCAAAGCAATCGATTCCACTGCTGCAGAGCAGAAGCTTGGGCTTTGGATCATTGAGTGATGATGCAGTATTATTATTACATAGCTTGTGGTTTTGAAAAATATCCTTTTTGATATTTAGTAAGAAGGGACCGTTTTTAAAGAAAACCCATGGATGTTCCACTATGTGCTAGATGTGTATAGCCCACTGTAGGTAGCTCTTCAATGGACACTTAGCCTGTGTGATGGAGATCCTATCTCTCTGTCTGCTGGATCCTGCTCCAACTTCAGCTAGCGTTAGCAAGCATGCCTGTGGGTCATAGTCAGCCAGGAAAAAGGAAACCAAAACAGAAAGTGACTGTTTGCCCCTGCTGCCTCTCCATAGTCTCTGCACTGGGAATATCTGTGGGTGAAACCTCATCATTTGGATGAAGATGACAACAAAGGAAAGGAGAACTGGATTCATCTGCTTTCAGCACTACACTGAGTTGTGTGTAACGCAGATTTTTGATTGGATGTTGGCTCATTTCTCTGTTGGACTGGATTCAACTACTGTGTTGGACTGAACATTTGCTCTGCTTTGAGATTGGCTAGCAGATCTTGGTGGACACAACCACTGCACTGGATTGGATAGGTCTTTCCTAGGAGGACAGCGGCTTTTCTAGGGTTGCGTGGACATTCCAACCAAATTACCGGCATTGACCTGACCCTATTTCAAACTGCGTGTGTATGTACAGAGTGTCCAAAACCATTAAGAACACCTTCCTAATATTGAGATTTGGGGCACCTTCCCCTTTTGCCCTCAGAACAGCCTGAATTCATCGGGGCATGGACTATACAAGGCGTGAAATGTTCCACAGGGATGCTGGCACATGTTGACTACAATGCTTCCCACAGTTGTCAAGTTGGCTGGATGTCCTTTGGGTGGTGGACCATTCTTGATACACAAGGGAAACTGTTGCGCGTGGAGAAACCCAGTAGTATTGCAGTTCTTGACACGAACCAGAACGCCTGGCACCTGCTACCATACCTTCAAAGAACTGTAAATATTTTGTCTCGCACATTCACCCTCTGAATGGCACACGTATATAATCCATATCTCAATTGTCTCAAGGCTTAAAAATCATTGTTTAACCTGTTTCCTCCCCTTTATCTACACTGATTGAAGTGGATTTAACAAGTGACATCAATAAGGGATCATAGCTTTCACCTGGATTCACCTGGTCAGTCTGTCATGGAAAGAGCAGGTGTTGATAATGTTTTGTACACTCAGTGAATGTGTTCTCCTGTTATTTTTATATTATGAATTGTAATGGTCAATGAATTCAATTTCATCCTGGTTTCTGTCATGCACAGTTTGTGTGTGTGTTTGTGGTCTGTCAGATCTGTGTGATTGTTGATCTCAAATGGACATTTTAGGACAGTTTCCTAATCTTGACAAGCATCACTCTGTGTGGTATTGAAATGTTCCAGCCCCTTATTTAATGTGATACATGTGAAATACACTGGAATATAAAACAATTGCAATAAGAACCTAACCATACGACCCCTAATGATGTTTTTATCATAAATGCCTCAAACCTTCCTATGATAAGTGGTTATTTTCTGGTGAGTGTTAACTCCTTCTGGGACTATTTCTAGCTGGTTGTATTTTTCAATCTAAAATAGATCTCTTGCCACTTTTTCAATCAACCTTGATGAACATGTTCCTATATTTCTGTAGCAACGAGTGTAAATATGACGTTTATGCATGTGTACTAAAAAAAGGGTGATCAAAATACCAGACAATGGATTTGAACCCAACCAAAAGGGAAAACAACTGACAGATTCCTAATCACAATTTTAACCACAGTACTTATGGTTCGTTTTCTTTCCAGTATTAACCCAGAAAAGGACACAGCATTTGTTTTTAATGTTCTGATTTGATGCATTTATTCTTAGAAACTGTGGTAGTGATCAAGAAAGTTTGAGACACTGTTTTGCGACCGGGGCAAAGAGCCGCCTGTGAAATATTTGGAAATTTAATTCTGTATGTTGATCCTTGTGACTTTTCCTTCTGTAACATTCACAGTTTAGTCCTGCGACTAGGTTCCTACTGTCTTATGTATCACGGATTCCAACAATAACAAACCTATCTACCTGTATGTATAAGAAGCCACAAACGTAGGAGGATGATCGACCCTATGTATAGGTGTTTTTAGTGCATTGCTGTGAGAAAAGTGTCTGTCTAGTG
This sequence comes from Oncorhynchus mykiss, assembly GCF_013265735.2. Lineage (NCBI taxonomy): Eukaryota > Metazoa > Chordata > Actinopteri > Salmoniformes > Salmonidae > Oncorhynchus > Oncorhynchus mykiss. Next base: position 27,415,997 of record NC_048585.1, on the reverse strand, counting down.
GAGAGAGAATAGGGTCCCTCTTTGCATCTCCTAAAGTGCTACTTCATGCGGTGTGCTCTGCTACTCGGCTGTATACTTTCTCTTAACACATTGCTACAGCTAGACTCATGCAGTAGTCCTGTACTTTACTTCTGTCTTTGTTACATAACCCCCCCCCCCTAGAATATCCGTCCTAATGTTACCAGGTAGGCAATGCTACTACTGAACCTTTCCTTTCCCACAAGTGCAGACGTAAACTGTATGTCCGGTGGGAGGAGATCATGTAATGAATGGAGTCCTATGTCCATATAAGAGTCAATGATCACTGTTCTGTTCTGATATTTATGATGCGCTTCATTAAACATTTGCTCAATATGTTAAACTGTTTAGTGTGCGTGTGCGTGTGCCCAGCCCTCAGGGAAAAATACATGTCCATTGTGATACTGAATCACCTCTATGGTTGGAGATGACATATGATCCTCATGAGAATTCAATGGTAAACAATATAACGTTTTACTCATTGAGCAACTTCTGATTCCTGTTTCACTACCAAAACAATTATTTGTAAATACATGGTATATCCTGTTATTTTGCGACTATTTTCTAGTTGAATAACATTTTCATTTTTTTGTTTATTGCATTTTTACTATTTATTTCAAAATACGCATTATTTACAGTTTTTTTTTCTTCAAAATAATAGTCTAACGATCTACTGTGCTCCACGTACCACACGTAGCCTACCTACAGACATGCTGCCACTATATTTTTTAGTAGTCACGCCTCCTTCCTTCGATTCACAGCGCACAGATTTCAACTGGACCCCCCCCCCCCCCATTTCCCGCGTAATTCCCCTCCTTGTATGGGCAAAACAATGCAGACGCAGTCAAAACGTCAGTTTCGTATGTAAATTGGTTTGATTGAAGAAAATCAGAAAATGGTGGAGTTGCCAAACGCGCATGCGTAAATATTTATAATACTCCTGGGAGAATCGCAAATGTGCGCTCCTCGCGTCCTCTCTGCTCTCCTCAAAACCCATTGGATGATAAAGCCAGAATTCTCGTCCCTCCGACATTTTCCTCCAATGGGTTTTGAAAAGGAGGTGAGGAGAGAGGACGCGAGCAAATACATTTGAGATTCTCCCCCAGACACGCAAGTAAAACGGAAACATCCGAACGGTGTATTCATTGTTACATGCGTTTAAATTGCCTACTAACGACGTCTTTTATCATCTTTACAACTCATTCATCATTGACTGTAACTCAAGGTAAGGACATTACTTTGCCAAACAGACAACCAATTCTATTTAAAACAATCTTCACACTATGTGCTGAAGTTATTCGAGGATGTAGGCTATTTAACGTGGTTAAATATATCTGTAAGCCATGAACCTTATTTAATATCCTAAATTGTTTTGAGCTTTTTGATGAGTTAACCAATGTGTTTTACTTCAGTGTTTGGCAGCCAATGACAAGCACTGGGAATTGTATTCGTGTTAATATGCGCGCTCCTTTCTTCTGCTTGGCATTTGGTGTCCGGTGACGAGGAATGTTCACATTCCTTGATCAGGACTAGAGTCCTACACATGTTTGTTTCTGTGCAACTGAACCATTGTAACCCGCACTGTTTTAATTGTTGCACTGTTTTAATTAGATGTATTGTTTTTTTCAAATAACTTATTGATGTTATGTAGGCTGGTTTCGTTTTCAAAATACCCCATACTGCCGCATCAACAAAACCTTACATGCAAACGGTGTAGGCTAGAATACTTGACTACGAGTTAACAATTTCGTTGTGATTTATCTAATGACAATTCCAATCTGAGTGAAAGACTGGGTGTCGTTTGAGTGACATGTGGGTGTGTGGCTCTGCGCCAAACATGCCACTGGGTCTCCTTTCAACATTGTTCAACCCTGGAACTTGTTTGCATGCATGGACTGTTCAGGTCTTATATCCTTTATTTCACACTTGTATTAATACAATTCCTAAATGTAAGTAGCAAACAGCTTCTCTGAAAATGTGCATGTTTACAGTCCGGCCATGGGTTTGGAACCTTACCATTGACGCATAATTATTCGGGAAACAGACTTAGTCATGCAGAAAGATGCGGTGTTAAGTGACACTTTGTATCAAGTAGTTGTTTGACGAACTCTTTGAAGCAGCATTCGTACTCGTAAGCTGGTCAAATTGTCTTCATATGGATGCTGCATGGGAACCAGAGGGGACCATGCTTTCTCCGTGGGTGGTGATGATCGATGTACATTCTCGACGCATGCAGGGCTTTTAAACAAACAAAAAAAATATTCAATAAACCAGTCGACAATGCAGTGGTTCTTACATTTGATCTAATTATTGATGAAAAAACGATTCAAAGCAGGTATTTTGATCGTAGTAAATTTCGCAAGCACACCACGGGTTCAGTGTACAGTCGGCACCACGCCGCCCGCCTGCATCCTTCGAAGCATGTTGCCATTTTCGAGTTAGGCAATAGGCCCTACGTCAGAGCTGGTATTATACAATCGTTTGTGCCGTTTAAGATTTACGACGAGTCCCACTGACCATATTTATGGCTTTTACGGTGTGATATTTGTTGTTTTTAAGTAGGCTATTCAATTCACCGTGTTTAGCTTAACATTTTTGCATGATGAAACAGCCTCAATCACGATGTATCAACTCCCTTTTATCGATTTTCATATCATAATCGGCTCTGACCACTGACATTCGAGCATCACATGGATGCTGCCACATGCCCGCATCCCTGCCATAGGGAGTCAGGACCACATGGCTTTTCGTTGCATCAGCACTGCGGTTGCATAACAGCGTCGCGGTACATGGCCAGGCTGTCCTGTTCTGGTCTCATTGACGTGATGACGGATATCCTAGTTCTCTCTGTCTGGGACTCTAGGCAATGCTAGCGTTAAGGGGGCTCGTCTCCACAGCATTGTGTGACGCAGGCCTATGACTGTATTATGTTCATAGTAATGCATGAACAAGGCCATATCCATGAACTGCTTTTCTATACAACTAAAACACTCCAGAATGCTGTTTGGAGAACAGCAAAAATGACTCCGGCCATTATCTTGGCTGCTGTAGGTTGTTTCACCTCAGTCAATCTACAAATACAGCCTATTAGCTATACAATTGTAATGTTCAGCTGGGAAATGTGAGAAATTATTCATACTTTAGCATTGGATTAAATTAGAATGTATTACATTTTATACAACTGTATTGATTGCATTTTAATGTAGGCCTATAAGGGAAGATATTTGAATTTAAAACTTTTTTTTTAAGCTTAACTTTTTTGAGAACATTATTAGATTCTCGGGGGACCGCCAAAAATGAGGGACAGACTCCCAAATTTTGGACCCACTGTACTAACCTCTGAGTGCTTTCTCTGTCTTTGCGTTCTCTTGCATGCATTGCACATGCCTCAGCCTCACCACTGAGTGCCACATCACTTTCTCTCAGTAGCCTACTTACTCTCTTTATAGCAAAGTTATGAGGACTTAGTAGTAGGGTTGCAAAGGGTCAGAAACTTTCCAGAAAATGTCCATGGGAAGTTAAGCCAGGGAATTTTGCAAAAATGTATCCAAAAAGTTAGTTTATAACAGTGACTTTTTGTTGTGGGATACACAAGGCAATTCTAGGTCTTGTGGCATATTCTGGTTAAACTATCCCCAATTGCAACCCTCTGCATGCACAGTGCATTCTTCCATCACATGTACAGCTGATTCTCAAGATCTTGCACACTAATGATATGCTATTGAGCCCACACTACTACACTGTCTGAGCCAAGGACTACATGCTTTCTGGTAAGTTTTGATTACGATACTGGGTGGGGTGAATATATTTTGACACTTTTTTTCTTAACTAGCAAAGTATGTTTTGATCATTTATAACTTAACAATTTCTGCTAGTTAGATTTTTCTACCATGTGGGTTTTAGCTTGCTTGAGCCTGAAACCATGAGTGTTAATTCACCGGTTTCCATGCATGTTTCATTTTAAAATGTTTATCTTACAAAGGAGTTGTTTAATCTAACTGCTTAACTTTTTATCTGTACATGGAATTGTATTTGAGTTAATTAAAACTTTTTTGTCTTTCTACAGAAATGGCACAGGCACTGATGTGTGGAGACATTTTACTGCAGCTAATATAGAAGGAGAGCTGTGTACATTTGCAAATGCTGTGTGAAATCATATGTGAAGAATGCAAGAAAGATGCAGAATCATCTGGCCAGGTGCATAAAGTTCCCTCAGCGCTCACAACAAGCAACCTCTGACAAAGTCCCTCTACTTCTATTCAAGGTGAAAATGATGAATCCGACACCTTAACGATAGCAACAGCTCATGGTCCTCCTGGAATCAGAAGTTTGTTTGACTCAATGGAGGAACGTAGTCAGAGAAATGCTGACGAATGTCTTGCTCGAGCTGTGTATGCAACTGGTTCACCTCTGATGCTCACAGACAATGTGTATTGGAAGAGATTTCTGAAAGTTCTTTGCCCAGCATACACCCCTCCAACCAGACATGCTTTATCTACTCATTGGCTGGTTGCAGCGTTCAAGTGAAGGTCAAGCAAATCATAGAGAAAGTGGACTGTATAGTAAACACCTCTGATGTGTGGTCGAATGCTGGTGGGCAAGGAATAATTGACTACATCTCCACCCAACCAGTATTTTACAAGAGCACAGACACAAGGGACAACAGACACCAGTCTTTACATTGCAGATGAGCTGAAGGCAGTCATCAATGACCTTGGACCACAGAAGGTATTTGCACTGGTGATGGACAATGCTGCGAACACGGAGGCTGCTTGGTCTAAAGTGGAGAACTCCTACCCTCACATCACACCCATTAGCTGTGCTGCTCCTGCATTGAATCTGCTCCTCAAGGACATCATGGCACTGAAGACAATCTATACACTCTACACAAGAGGCAAGGAAATGGTTAGGTATGTAAAGGGTCATTAAGTTATAGACGCAATCTACCTCACCAAGCAAAGTGAGAAGAATAAGATCACCACATTGAAGCTGCCTAGCAACATCTGTTGAGGTGGTGTTGTCATCATGTTTGACAGTCTCCTGGAGGGGAAGGAGTCTCCAAGAAATGGCTATATCAGTCTGCCAATATGCACAGCCCCATCAAGAGGATCCTCCTGGATGATGTGTTTTGGGAGAGAGTGGTAAGCAGCAAAATTCCTGAAACCTATAGCAGTAGCCATTGCACGGATTAAGGGAGACAATGCCATCCTGTCTGATGTTCAGACTCTGCTTGCCGATGTAACAGAAGAAATTAAGCATGAAGACTTCTGCCTGAAGCCCATACATGCCACAGCGTATATGTTGGACCCTAAGTATGCTGGCAAGAGCATCCTGTCTGGTGCAGAGATCAACAAGGCTTATGGTGTCATCGCTACTGTGTTTCGGCTCCTTGGTCTAGATGAGGGCACGGTTCTTAGCATTCCTGCGAAGTACACTTCCAAGCAAGTGCTTTGGGACGGAGATGCAATATGGCAGTCGTGCCAACATATCTCATCAGCCACCTGGTGGAAGGGACTGTGGCTCTGAGGCTCTTTCCCCTGTTGCCTCCAACTCCAAATCCCACCAGCCTCAGCTGCCTCAGCGAGCAACTGGTCTTTGTTTTTAGAACACACACACCAAAGCACTCAGCAGGCTGACCAATACAAGGGTTGAACATTTGTTGGCCATCTGGGAACATTTGAGGCTTTTTTTGAGCCTGACAATGAGCCATCCTCAAGGTTGGAAAGGGACAGTGAAGAGGAGGCCTCAGTCTGTTCAAGAGGTGGACGTCCAGGGAGAAGACATGGAAGCCTGAGAGAAAGACATCCAAAGCTTTCGTTTCTAGGCTATCATTTTAAAAACGTTTTTGGGAGATGTGATGGCTCATGGGGATCATTCAACATTCCCCATTTGTTCAGTGAGATCATCCCATGTGAAGAGTCAACTCATCTGAATCAAGTTCAATTTGTAAATAAACAATTGTTGTATTTCTATTGGAACGATTTAATCATTTGCAATGATGTCTACTTATGAGAAGGTTTGTTTGTCTCCATATGGTAAATGGATCCAGTGCATAAAACATTGTCATTTAAATGGTATTAATATTAATTTCCCACGGAAAGTTTCCACCTCTGAATATTCCCAAAAATGTGCAACCCTACTTAGTTTGTGTGTGTGTGTATGTATGTATGTATGTATGTATGTATATATATATATATATATATATATCTGCTCAAAAAAATAATGGGAAAACTAAAATACCACATTCTAGATCTGAATTTAATATTCTTATTGAATACTTTTTTTCTTTACATAGTTGAATGTGCTGACAACAAAATCACACAAATTATCAATGGAAATCAAATTTATCAACCCATGGAGGTCTGGATTTGGAGTCACACTCAAAATTAAAGTGGAAAAGCACACTACAGGCTGATCCAACTTTGATGTAATGTCCTTAAAACAAGTCAAAATGAGGCTCAGTAGTGTGTGTGTGTGTGTCCTCCACGTGCCTGTATGACCTCCCTACAACGCCTGGGCATGCTCCTGATGAGGTGGCGGATGGTCTCCTGAGGGATCTCCTCCCAGACCTGGACTAAAGCATCCGCCAACTCCTGGACAGTCTGGTGGCGTTGGTGGATGGAACGAGACATGATGTCCCAGATGTGCTCAATTGGATTCAGGTCTGGGGAACGGGCGGGCCAGTCCATAGCATCAATGCCTTCCTCTTGCAGGAACTGCTGACACACTCCAGCCACATGAGGTCTTGCATTAGGAGGAACCCAGGGACAACTGCACCAGCATACGGTCTCACAAGGCGTCTGAGGATCTCATCTCGGTACCTAATGGCAGTCAGGCTACCTCTGGGGAGCACATGGAGGGCTGTGCGGCTCCCCAAAGAAATGCCACCCCACACCATGACTGACCCACCGCCAAACCAGTCATGCTGGAGGATGTTGCAGGCAGTAGAACGTTCTCCACGGCGTCTCCAGACTGTCATGTCTGTTACATGTGCTCAGTGTGAACCTGCTTTAATCTGTGAAGAGCACAGGGTGCCATTGGCAAATTTGCCAATCTTGGTGTTCTCTGGCAAATGCCAAACGTCCTGCACGGTGTTGGGCTGTAAGCACAACCCCCACCTGTGGACGTCGGGCCCTCATACCACCCTCATGGAGTCTGTTTCTGACCGTTTGAGCAGACACATGCACATTTGTGGCCTGCTGGAGGTCATTTTGCAGGGCTCTGGCAGTGCTCCTCCTGCTCCACCTTGCACAAAGGCGGAGGTAGCGGTCCTGCTGCTGGGTTGTTGCCCTCCTACGGCCTCCTCCACGTCTCCTGATGTACTGGCCTGTCTCCTGGGAGCGCCTCCACGCTCTGGACACTACGCTGACAGACACAGCAAATCTTCTTGCCACAGCTCGCATTGATGTGCCATCCTGGATGAGCTGCACTACCTGAGCCACTTGTGTGGGTTGTAGACTCCGTCTCATGCTACCACTAGAGTGAAAGCACCGCCAGCATTCAAAAGTGACCAAAACATTAGCCAGGAAGCGTAGGAACTGAGAAGTGGTCTGTGGTCATCACTTGCAGAACCACTCCTTTATTGGGGGTGTCTTGCTAATTGCCTATAATTTTCACCTGTTGTCTATTCCATTTGCACAACAGCATGTGAAATGTATTGTCAATCAGTGTTGCTTCCTAAGTGGACAGTTTGATTTCACAGAAGTGTGATTGACTTGGAGTTACATTGTGTTTAAGTGCTCCCTTTGTTTTTTTGAGCAGTGTATATTACACAGTTGAAGTTTACATTAACTTGTTTTTCAACCACTCCACATGTGGTGTTAGCAAACTATAGTTTTGGCAAGTCAGTTAGGACATCTACTTTGTGCATGACACAAGTAACTTTAACAATTGTTTACACAGATTATTTCACTTATAATTCACTATCACAATTCCAGTGGGTCAGAAGTTTACATGCACTAAGTTGACTGTGCCTTTTTAAACAGCTTGGAAAATTCCAGAAAAGGATGTCATAGCTTCTGATAAGCTAATTGACATAATTTGAGTCAATTGGAGGTGTACCTGTGGATGTATTTCAAGGCTTACCTTCAAACCCAGTGCCTCTTCGCAAGTATAAACACCATGGGACCACACAGCCGTCATACAGCTCAGGAAGGAGACACGTTCTGTCTCCTAGAGATGAACGTACTTTGGTGCAATAAGTGCAAATCAATCACCGAACAACAGCAAAGGACCTTGTGAAGATGCTGGAGGAAACGGGTACAAAAGTATCTATATCCACAGTAAAACGAGTCCTATATTGACATAACCAGAAAGGCCGCTCAGCAAGGAAGAAGCCACTGCTCCAAAACCGCCATAAAGAAACCAGGCTACTGTTTGCAACTGCACATGGACAAATACCGTACTTTTTGGAGAAATGTCCTCTGGTCTGATGAAACAAAAATGGAACTATTTTGCCATGATGACCATCGTTATGTTTGGATGGAAAAGGGGGAGTCTTGCAAGCCGAAGAACACCATCCCAACCGTGAAACACGGGGGTGGCAGAATCATGTTGTGGGGGTGCTTTGCTGCAGGAGGGACTGGTGCACTTCACAAAATGGATGACATCATGAGGGAGGAAAATTGTGTATATATTGAAGCAACATGTCAAGACATCAGTCAGGAAGCTAAAGCTTGGTTGTAAAGGGGTCTTCCAAATGGACAATGACCCCAAGCACACTTCCAAAGTTGTGGCTGATTTTTCTTTAGATTTTTACCATGATGTCAAGCCTAGAGGCACTGAGTTTGAAGGTTGGCCTTGAAATACATCCACAGGTACACCTCAAATGATGTCAATTAGCCTATCGGAAGCGTCTAAAGCCATGACATTTTCCAAGCTGTTTTAAGGCACAGTGAACTTCTGACCCACTGGAATTGCGATACAGTGAAATAATCTGTCAAACAATTGTTTGAGAATTACTTGTCATGCACAAAGTATATGTCCTAACAGACTTGCCAAAACTATAGTTGGTTAACAAAACATTTGGAGTGGTTGAAAAACAAGTTTTTAATGACTCCAATTTAGGTGTAGTTAAACTTCTGACTTGAAGTGTGTGTGATAGATCTATATATCAGCTGGTTTAGAAGTTCTAGACAGAACCCTTCAACAACCATAATAGAAGTCTCTGCCAGCAGCTAGCCTCCTGACTGACATGTAAGAAACTACTTGCCAATTGTGTAGTCATTCTTCAAGAGTTGCTTTTGTTTGTTTGGGTGGACAGGAGTCGCAGGACGGTTTTTAAACTGTCCTCTTTTTTTTTTCAAATTAGAAAAAATAAAAGTTACAGCCATGTGTGAATTATGAAGACTGTTCTTCCATGCTGTTGTGAACTGAACTCTCATGAGATGGTTCTAGGACTGTTAACTCTTATGAACAGTGGACCTTTAAATAAAAACAGTCAATCTACCTGTATACTGTTGAATCAGTGAGTAAGCTATCCTCCACGAAATAGACAGGTGTCATCATAATCCTGGCCAGATTACATATCATATCCACAGATTATTACAAACACATCTATGTAAGTTATCATTTGCTTTATTTCTCCCATCCTGTGTGTTCCAGATGTTTGGCTTCCACAAGCCCAAGATGTACCGGAGCCTAGACGGTTGCTGTATCTGTCGGGCCAAGTCCTCCAGCTCCCGCTTCACCGACAGCAAGCGCTATGAGAGGGACTTTCACAGCTGCTTTGGGTGAGTGGACCACTCCTCTATACCCTGGCTCAGACCCAGAGCTCAGACCCTGGGCAGATCTAGCTCTCAGCCTCCCTCTGCAGCTCAACTCTGGGGGTAGAGAGGTCTGAGGCCTTCAGACTTTCTGTCAGATTTGGACAATACAGAAATTGTAATTGTTTTAGGATTCTTGTCTGTTCATTCTCATGACTATTAAGTCACTAATGCAATTAGATGTTGTTAGGGAAGATTCAGAATTTGTTGGTAACATATGTTAGATGTTTTATATTCATCAAATGTGTGTAAGTTAATTCTCATCAGAATGGTATTTTTGTGTTATTCTGTGGTGAGGTTGCAGTTATCTGTTCTATGTCAAAACTAAGTTGCCTGGGCCGCTGAGAGGGGAGAGGTCAAAGTGTCATCATGTGTAAACATATCTTTCACTCTCTACCTTTCCCATAGTGGGGAAAGGAAGGTTGCAGTGTCTGGAATCATTCTATGCTCCCTCTTATGTTGTTTCTATCTTAACCTATAGCCTCACCCTCCTCTCCGTGAGCTTGTCCAGGAGGTTGTATTTTGAGTTGGTTGTATCTAAATGACAATTTGATATATGCCTGTTGATTTGGAGGATTGGTTTATGGTTCTGGGGTTTGGGAAAGGAGACAAAGCTGAACGATGAATTATGTCTATGCTGTCTTATCCTGTGTGTGTGTCTTTACTATAAAGGACCTCATTTACAATGTGGAAGGGGCTCTCAGAGAATTCACTGAGAGACACTGAATTTATCTGAGAGTCACAGGGTTGTGATAGAGCTCACATAATTAAAGATGGACTTTGATAACTAACTCTGACTTGTGTGTGTGGTTTGCTCCCATGATTTGGTAAATAGAGGAAATTTCCACGACAATGTTCATTCCGTTTTGGAAACAGTTTTGTTTTAACTCCCAGTGCAATAACTTAAACTCCTTGGGTAGAAGACTTAATTATTTATCAAACTAGGACACATTTCCCTTCTCATTTAAATAAGTATTTTTGTATGAAACCAGAATTGAAAGAGTTTTACGTCCTCACCTTGTCACTTTGCCTATCCGCTATTGGCCGGGCCAGTATGCGTCGGTTCATTGCTATGGTAACCGGTGACGTAAGTCAACAGGAGAAGCGTTCTAGCAGAAAATAGCTCTGACCGACTCGCACTGACTGGAGCAGGGATCATAATAACCATACGCTGAGCTTCAAGGCTGTCATCATTCATTCTTTCTCCCCTATAATTTTCCCTCCAGGCTGAGTGAGGTACGTTTTGGGGAGATCTGTAATGCCTGTGTTCTCCTGGTGAAAAGGTGGAAGAAACTCCCAGCTGGCTCCATAAAGAACTGGAATCATGTAAGGCCTCTCAGAATCCATCCATACTCCCTGTCCTACTCCCATCCACTCTCAGTATTCCATATAAGTCTTAAACAACACTATTACTGGGAGTGACTGACGCAACACCTGTAGGCATATAATAACCGCTTTTCCTTAGATACAGTACACTGTTTATTTGCTGCCCTATAGGCCATTCTATACATTGATGCAGTTACCTTGGAAACAGACATCCACCCATCTGTCACTCAACCCTTCTCTCCTGTGTCACAGGTTGTTGATGCTAAAGGTTCCGGGTCAAGCTGGAAGATGACAGTGAGGTCCAAGAAGATGAAGAGGCGAGCCAGGCCAAGTCAGATCAGCCGAGTGCAGAAGGAGCTCAAGAGACGCAGTAAGCAGATGATACTCTGTGCTCGGCTATGCTGCCTTGTGCAGTGTAAACTTTGGGGTTTCAAAACTAAATGGATCTCAACTCTTCTCTCCATTATTTGTCCTGCCTAAAGGGCTGTGAAACGAGATCTTGATTGATATTTCTGGACTAATTCCAAAATAAATATTACAGATGTTTACCTGAACCGTGCCTGCTATGTTATGAATAAGTTGAGATGAGTTTCTGATTGTGCCCTGCCCCCCACAGACTCTGACGCCCACAGCACCACCTCCAGTGCCTCCCCTGCCCATTCTCCCAGCTACAGCAACCAATCAGACGAGGGCTCGGACATGGAACTCTCACCTGGTGCCACCCACTTGCCAGTCTTCTCTTTCCTGGACCTCACCTACTGGAAAAGGTAATGGCTAGGATGGTGGAATCGGTCATTTATCAGGCCCCAAACGGACAGAAACTAATGAGGAACTACCTGAACTTTTCCAATGAGAAACCATTTTTCTGTTGCAAAATGCCTTGCTACGGTGTACCCAAATGAATGCAACCCATGTTATACTCGACCAGTCTTGGTTCAGATGCTGTATTTCCTCCTTTTAATGCATAATTAACTCCATAGCCCCATTTAATCCTCCTTCATGGCACATTTGTTTGATTTGGTTTACTCTCTCACTATAGTGCTTTGCTGTCTTGACCGTCCTCTGTGGGTTTTAGGCAGAAGGTGTGCTGTGGCATCATCTACAAGGGACGCTTCGGAGAGGTACTCTTAGACCCCCACCTCTATAAGCCCTGCTGCCAGAAGAAACAACAGCATGAGCCAGAGGAGGAAGCACAGGCGAGCAGAGCGAACGTGATGAGCCCCACGCCACTGAACATCCCACTCACTCCCCCAGGTCAAAGATGAGGGGCGGAGGAATAGTGGGGATTTGATGTCATAATGTCTCACAGAGAAATCACATGACACTCTACAGAAGTCAGGTGGAGACCGTTGGGATTTTATGACGTTCTGGAGCGCTCTCAAGACAGTCTTCTGGGATTGCTTTCTATTCAAGGGCAGCTGGACTACTTCTAAAATGTTGCGTTCTGTACCAGGAGGGCAAGGTTTGTTATTTTATATCTGTTAACAATGATGGACTCTTGCCCCCCCCCCCCCCCCCCTTTCTCTCTGAGTGCTATGAGATTGTGAATATTCACAATTTGTTTTCAATATGAAATGCTGGATCCACTAAAGCTGTATGAGAAATGGAGACCTCTGGAACTGTACCTTTTTGTAGTAGGATAGAGCCATATCCATTAGGATCGAGAACAGCCTTCCACACTCTGCCTTCTCCTGTCCTGTACCCCATACACACACTGGGTCTGGTCACTTTCTGAAAGGATTTATTCTCTTTTATTTCGCTTGTCCTTCCCTTAACATGGTCATTGATCGGACTCCTAATAAAGGGTAAAGCTGTAGAAATTTGGCAAAATCAATTTGTCAGAGGTGTGGGAAGCAATTCAGTTTTTTTATTTTTTTTAATCTGACCAGAGCTTTATTCTTTGAGGTTTCTTTGTTAAAGGGACATGTCTACACAACCAATGTCATATCCAGCCTTGACTGTGCACCAGGTGTACTCTCTGATATATTGATTCTATACTCTTTCCAGTGCACATTTTAACATTTGATATTGTAATATGTAAGGCCAGTGATATTGTTCCGTGTCTTTGGATGTACATACAAAGCACATTCAAACGTTCGAGGGAGCCTATAGTGTGCCCTATAGCGCTCTCGATCGCCAGTCCTCACCTGAACCAATATAAGCTAAAAACCCACAAACTGACCTTGGAGCAGCACTTTTTGAGCACTTCCTATCTCAGTCTACAGACCAGTTCCATTTAGTTTCCTAGCCCCTTAGAGCATATCTGAAGGTGACGGTATAGTGGACACTTATTTATTCCTTTTTTTAGTTATTTGAACACACACAGGGTTCTGGGAAGGGGCTATGGTGCTAAATGGAACAAGGCCTATGGACCTTCTTATGATGTCAAAAGACTGGCGAGTGGGCCAACCAAAAAGCTTCCCTGGTTTTCTCCTATTGAGAATTTTGATGCCCTTTAATTGTGCTTTAAGTTTGATGCCTTTCCAGAATTTTTCGAGTCCTGTACAACTCGGTTGTACAAATCCGTCTACATCTCTTGCATGATGTTAGTGGTGAAATAATAACACTATTTTCGTCTGCCACTGGGCCTCTGGCGCAAATACTGTACAGTTCTGAATATTTTTGTGTATATAAGGGGGGGGGGGGGGGCGCTACAATGTAATGAATAGATCGCAAAAATGTTGTTCTTAGTATTGTTATAGACAGTGCCTTGCGAAAGTATTTCGTCACCCTTGAACTTTGCGACCTTTTGCCACATTTCAGGCTTCAAACATAAAGATATAAAACTGTATTTTTTTGTGAATAATCAACAAGTGGGACACAATCATGAAGTGGAATGACATTTATTGGATATTTCAAACTTTTTTAACAAATCCAAAACTGAAAAATTGGGCGTGCAAAATTATTCAGCCCCTTTACTTTCAGTGCAGCAAACTCTCTCCAGAAGTTCAGTGAGGATCTCTGAATAATCCAATGTTGACCTAAATGACTAATGATGATAAATACAATCTACCTGTGTGTAATCAAGTCTCCGTATAAATGCACCTGCACTGTGATAGTCTCAGAGGTCCGTTAAAAGCGCAGAGAGCATCATGAAGAACAAGGAACACACCAGGCAGGTCCGAGATACTGTTGTGAAGAAGTTTAAAGCCGGATTTGGATACAAAAAGATTTCCCAAGCTTTAAACATCCCAAGGAGCACTGTGCAAGCGATAATATTGAAATGGAAGGAGTATCAGACCACTGCAAATCTACCAAGACCTGGCCGTCCCTCTAAACTTTCAGCTCATACAAGGAGAAGACTGATCAGAGATGCAGCCAAGAGGCCCATGATCACTCTGGATGAACTGCAGAGATCTACAGCTGAGGTGGGAGACTCTGTCCATAGGACAACAATCAGTCGTATATTGCACAAATCTGGCCTTTATGGAAGTGTGGCAAGAAGAAAGCCATTTCTTAAATATATCCATAAAAAGTGTTGTTTAAAGTTTACCACAAGCCACCTGGGAGACACACCAAACATGTGGAAGAAGGTGCTCTGGTCAGATGAAACCAAAATTGAACTTTTTGGCAACAATGCAAAACATTATGTTTGGCGTAAAAGCAACACAGCTTATCACCCTGAACACACCATCCCCACTGTCAAACATGGTGGTGGCAGCATCATGGTTTGGGCCTGCTTTTCTTCAGCAGGGACAGGGAAGATGGTTAAAATTGATGGGAAGATGGATGGAGCCAAATACAGGACCATTCTGGAAGAGAACCTGATGGAGTCTGCAAAAGACCTGAGACTGGGACGGAGATTTGTCTTCCAACAAGACAATGATCCAAAACATAAAGCAAAATCTACAATGGAATGGTTCAAAAATAAACATATCCAGGTGTTAGAATGGCCAAGTCAAAGTCCAGACCTGAATCCAATCGAGAATCTGTGGAAAGAACTGAAAACTGCTGTTCACAAATGCTCTCCATCCAACCTCACTGAGCTCGAGCTGTTTTGCAAGGAGGAATGGGAAAAAATGTCAGTCTCTCGATGTGCAAAACTGATAGAGACATACCCCAAGCGACTTACAGCTGTAATCGCAGCAAAAGGTGGCACTACAAAGTATTAACTTAAGGGGGCTGAATAATTTTGCACGTTCAATTTTTCAGTTTTTGATTTGTTAAAAAAGTTTGAAATATCCAATAAATGTCGTTCCACTTCATGATTGTGTCCCACTTGTTGTTGATTCTTCACACACAAATACAGTTTTATATCTTTGTTTGAAGCCTGAAATGTGGCAAAAGGTCGCAAAGTTCAAGGGGGCCGAATACTTTCGCAAGGCACTGTATGTCCCATGACTGTCATGGATATTGAGGGTGGTTCTATACAATTGTCAGTACATGACGTTAACCGAGAGAGCCCCTCCAACATCCCTCATGTAGGCTACTTTTGTTGGCACTTTTATTTCAAGAAATGTGTTTTCAAGTTCTGTACCTCCTGCCCTATCCACTACTGTTCATATCATTTAAATATTCTTAAACCATGGTAATATTTTCTGAAACAGACATCTCATTTCTAAGCCTTTTATTCTCCATGTCAGTAAAATAGACTAGAGCCTGTATCAACATTGCATACTGGGGGGGGGGGGGGGTGTATTGTAGAGCTCTGTCCATGTATTTGTTCTGTTAGTATCTAGACGTGAAAGCTCACGTGCCAAATTAACGCATACTCATTATTGTGTGAACTCATGTTCAATTTACCGTATTTTATTCTCTGCATCTGGTTAATATTAGCACTGAGTGTACAAAACACTTCCTCTTTCCATGACAGACAGACCAGGGGAAAACTATGATCTCTTATTGTCACCTGTTAAGTACACTTCAATCAATGTAGATGAAGGGGACACAGGTTAAATAAGGATTTTTTTAATCCTCGAGACAATTTAAATATAGATTGGGTATGTGTGCCATTCAGGGGGTGAATGGGCGAGACAAAAGATTAGTTTCTTTGAATGGGGTATGGTAGTAGGTGCCAGGTTCTCTGGTTTGTGTCCAGAACTGCAACGCTGCAGGGGTTTTCTCAACAGTTTCCCGTGTGTATCAAGAATAGTCCACCAACCAAAGGACATCCAGCCAACTTGACACAACTATGGGAACTATTGGAGTCCACATGGGCCGGCATCCCTGTGGAAAGCTTTTGACTCCTTGTATAGTCTATGCCCTGACTAATTGAGGCTGTTCTGAGGGCAAAAGGAGGTGCAACTCAATATTAGGAAGGTGTTCCTAATGTTTTGTACTCTGTATGATGGCAGCTATTTCAACACACAGATGGTCACAATGGTTTGATCAAAGCTTTACTGCAGAACCCTATTTGTAATGTATTTATGTATAAAGGCATCAGACATGGACTATATATAAAAAATGATGTTCCTTTAGATTCCTCTAATCTTCAGGTTTGATTGAATGTTAGGGAAAGTGGTCATTGCTCTGTTAATTTATTTGTATGCGCTTGTATCATTTTTGGGGGGTTATTGTTGACTATTTTATAACTTTCTCCTGTAACTGCCATAACCTTTGTTCTATTAAAGTAGAGTGGGCCAATAGTATTCCATTTACATTATGTAAAATGTTGCCATATACTGTGATATGGATTGTATCAAAACTAATACTATTATTCATAGATTATGTTTGTAACCAAACTAGGTGTAATTCTCCTGAGATCTCCTATACGGCTGTAAAATGTGCTTATTTTATGTGGTAGTGCTACTCGCATGTGGTAGATATGCACTGTTATTTGTCTTGGAAAGTCCCAATTATTTCTCAAAACACATTTTGTATTTTTATACACATTTGAATTTAAACTTGTTCATTAAATGTAGTTTGTCTAGTTTGGGAATCAGTCACATTTTTCTCAATCTCTGGAATATGCCTACTTGTTTTGAAATAAATGTATCTTTACACAAAAGCCATGAACCTTCTTGACGCTTTGTCCCTTTTAATCCGAGGATACAATAGCATGGCTAAAAAGTACAACTTTAACTATAATGAAATTGAAAGAGGACGAGTACAATGATTGTACTTCGACTATACTGTCTGAACCAGCCATCATGAAGACGGTCTATATTAGCCACAGAATATTACTATCATACTGTATTATAAAGGTGTGTGTGTGTGTGTCATCAGGAGTAATCAAAAACCCAATAACGACCACCTGGAAAGAGGCAGGGCCATTCCTAGTATAAATGGTGCACACCTGCATTCATTAGGCCTCTTTCCACCAACCAAACTTGTTCAACAGATGTCCAAAAGATGCTTGTATAGAAATGTAGTAATGGCTGTGGTGTGTAGCCCAAATGTTTATATTGTTTGTATTTAACTACAATGTTTTTAACTAAACATTCTAATTGGAGGCCATATTTAAAGCCTCAATTATTGCTATAGCCTGAGTGATGAACACTGATTGTTGCTAATTTTGTAGCAACCATGTAGAATCTTAAAGTTCTAGTATATTTCCTTTATTGCCCACGAGAAGATGCCCTGTTTTGACATGATTTGTGTTTTTATAGTAAAACCATCTGTCATCATCCTCAAACAAACCATGTTTTTTCAGATCATATACATTTTTGAATAATGATGTATTGTGTGAAGTGAAGTAGGCTAGTCTCTAGCCGTTTAGTTAACGGTAATCAAATGTCATATGCATTTAAGGGATATTTTTATTAAATTTTTTATGATTCACCAGCCTTGTCTAGGTTGTTGGCCAGCTCTTTTCTACGGTGCCTCCACAGATGTTTCTGGCCAGCCCCTGAGTGGTAGTTTCAAACGGTTTATGCAAATCATTTTGCGTGTTCTGGAAAATTCAGAGGCATATTTGAATGATGTGGTAGTATTGAGTGAAATTGCCCAAGCAACGGTGAAGTACCTAGGAAAGATGGTGGATACTCTTGGTTTTACAGGCTGATCAAGATGTTCGACTTGAGGGCCACCATAATGTATTTTAACACTAGGCCTACTTAATATGCATGTATTTGACAATGTCTGTAACTTATGTATGTCGCTGTGGGTGTTTGTCATTTGAACTGCAGTAGCCTAAGTCTGTCAACGTAATGTGTAGTTTTACGGAACTATATCTGTGGTAATCTTAAATTGGTGTCTAATTAAATCTGTAAAAATGAAGATTGTGTACTGTTATTTTGAACCTTGCGCGGGGTGGGGGGTGGTGTGCTACACAGGGTCCTTTTGATCACCTAAAGGAAGGGGAGAGAGTTTGGGTCCCCCCTGGAAGTCAGGCCCCCTAGATATGGAGCCTTCAGAAAGTATTCACACCCCTTTACTTGTTCCACATTTTTGTTACAGCCTAATTTTAAAATTTAGTCACTGGCCGACACGTAATACCCCATGTCAAAGTGGAATTATGTTTTTAGAAATGTAACAAATGAAAAGCTAAAATGTCTTGCATCTAAGTAGTGAACCCCTTTCATGGTAAGCCCAAATAAGTTCAGTAGTAAAGATGTGCTTAAGTTACACTGAACAAACATATAAGCGCAACATGTAGAGTGTTCCCATGTTTCATGACCTGACAAAAAATATTCAATATGCACAAAAAGTGTATTTGTTTACATCCCTGTTAGTGAGCATTTCTCCTTTGCAAAGATAATCCATCCACCTGACAGGTATGGCATATCAACAAGCTGATTAAACCGCATGATCATTACACAGGTACACCTTGTGCTGGGGATAAAATGACACTTTAAAATGTGCAGTTTTGTCACATCACAATGCCACAGATGTCTCAAGTTGAGGGAGTGTGCAATTTAGCATGCTGACTGCAGAATTGTCCACCAGAGCTATTGCTAGATACAGTGGGGCAAAAAAGTATTCAGTCAGCCACCAATTGTGCAAGTTCTCCCACTTAAAAATATGAGAGAGGCCTGTAATTTTCATCATAGGTACACTTCAACTATGACAGACAAAATGAGAAGAAAAAAATCCAGAAAATCACATTGTAGGATTTTTTATGAATTTATTTGCAAATTATGGTGGAAAATAAGTATTTGGTCAATAACAAAAGTTTATCTCAATACTTTGTTATATACCCTTTGTTGGCAATGACAGAGGTCAAACGTTTTCTGTAAGTCTTCACATGGTTTTCACACACTTGCTGGTATTTTGGCCCATTCCTCCATGCAGATCTCCTCTAGAGCAGTGATGTTTTGGGGCTGTTGCTGGGCAACATGGACGTTCAACTCCCTCCAAAGATTTTCTATGGGGTTGAGATCTGGAGACTGGCTAGGCCACTCCAGGACCTTGAAATGCTTCTTACGAAGCCACTCCTTCGTTGCCCGGGCGGTGTGTTTGGGATCATTGTCATGCTGAAAGTCCCAGCCACGTTTCATCTTCAATGCCCTTGCTGATGGAAGGAGGTTTTCACTCAAAATCCCACGATACATGGCCCCATTCATTCTTTCCTTTACACGGATCAGTCGTCGGTGCAGGTCTACAATTTTGTTTCTGGTGTCCTTTGACAGCTCTTTGGTCTCGGCCATAGTGGAGTGTGGAGTGTGACTGTTTGAGGTTGTGGACAGGTGCCTTTTATACTGATAACAAGTTCAAACAGGTGCCATTAATACAGGTAACGAGTGGAGGACAGAGGAGCCTCTTAAAGAAGAAGTTACAGGTCTGTGAGAGCCAGAACTCTTGCTTGTTTGTAGGTGACCAAATACTTATTTTCCACCATAATTTGCAAACAAATTCATAAAAAATCCTACAATGTGATTTTCTGGATTTTTTTCTCTCATTTTGTCATAGTTGAAGTGTACCTATGATGAAAATTACAGGCCTCTCTCATCTTTTTAAGTGGGAGAACTTGCACATTTGGTGGCTGACTAAATACTTTTTTGCCCCACTGTAATTTAATGTTAATTTCTCTACCATAAGCTGCCTCCAATGTCGTTTTAGAGAATTTGGCAGTACTTTCAACAGGTCTCACAACTGCAGACCACGTGTAACCACGCCAGCGCAGTCCCTCCACATCTGGCTTCTTCGTCTGTCGGAGGGTGCTGAGGGATATTTTTGTCTGTAATAAAGCCCTTTTGTGGGGCAAGACTCATTCTGATTCCCTGGGCCTGGCTGCCAAGTGGGTGAGTCTGTGCCCTCCAAGGCCCACTCATGGCTGCACCCCTGCCCAGTCATATGAAATCCATAGATTAGGGCCTAATGAATTTATTTCAATTGACTGATTTCCTTGTATGAACTGTTTTTTATGACTACCTTATCTCTGTACCCCACACATACAATTATCTGTAAAGTCCCTAAGTTGAGCAGTACATTTCTAACACAGATTCAACCACAAAGACCAGAGAGGTTTTCCAATGTCTCACAATGAAGGGCACATCTAACTCAGTTGCAGAAGAAGGAAACTGTTCAGGGATTTCACCATGAGGCCAATGGTGATTTTAAAACAGTTAAATGGCTGTGATCGGCAAAAACTGAGAATGGATCAACATTGTAGTTACTCCACAATACAAACTAACCTACATGACAGAGTGAAAAGGAAAAACAGGCCAAATATACGAGTTGCTTACCAAAACAATGTTGATGTTCCTGTGGCTTAGTTACAGTTTTGACTTAAATCTGCTTGAAAATCTATGGCAAGATAAAAAAATGGCTGTCTAGTAATGATCGACAACCAAGCTTGAAGAATTTTTAAAAAGAATAATGTAAAAATATTGTACAATCCAGTTATGAAAAGCTCTTAGACTTACCCCGAAAGACAGCTGTAATCACTTCCAAAGGTGATTCTAACATGTATTGACTTGGGGGTGTGAATACTTATAGATATTTCTGTATTTAATTTTCAATAAATTTGCTAAAATTTCCAAAAAATTGTGTTGGGTGAGATTTTTATTTTTATGTCATCCATTTTGAATTCTGACAAACACAACATATGGAATAAATCAAGGGGGATGAATACAGTCAGAAGGCAATGTATGAACACTTCATAAGACATGAAAACAATGTTCAGAATTACAGGAAATTGGGCAAAGCATCCTATTAACTTTTTATTGGAATCAAAATCCTCTTGTAGCCTCACTCTAGATTAGAACTAATGATATTTGTTCAATTCCAGCATTTCATTGTAGTCCTTCATTTTCTTAATTTCATGTTTTTTTTTTAAACTAGGCAAATCAGTTAAGAATAAATTCGTATTTTCAATGACGGCCTATGAACAGCGGGATAACTGCCTTGTTCTGTGGCAGAATGACAGATTTTTACCTTGTCGGCTAGGGGATTCGATCTTGCAACCTTTCGGTGACTAGTCCCTCTGTGACAATGTATTTTGTATTAATTTAATGACAATTCTTATTTTGAACCGATTTCTAGGCTTTTTCTCCCGCTTCGGAAACTGTCCCAATAATGTATATGGTCCCAACACTGAGTAAAATACAATAAAGTCTCTTTGGCTGTGCTAGTAAGTTCTCAGTTATAATTGTTCTAGTTTCATTACTCAATTACGACATTTAACAAACTAAACATTAAAATTGTAAAAATCCAAACTGGTCCTATAAACAGTTTATACGATTCATCGCCCAGCCCTAAATGTGGGTGTTGGATGTGGATGCGCGTGCAAATCAGGTGCTGTATGATGTCACGTTGATTTTCTGCACCCCAGCGGTCCCAATAAGGGAATTCGATTAATGCCACGGAACTTCCCCGGTGAACCGGGTTTGATTATATTCGTTTTGGAACCAGACTGCTTCCCAGGCGTGAGCCAGGTCCCATATTTTGGCCGACAGCGAAGTGGGCTCAAAATTAAAATGGGTAGGTTAGGCAAGTGGAGTAGGACTAATGAGCAGTAGGACTATGTTTTCACATGCAAAAGTAATTGTTTTTGTTGTTGCACAAAAGCGTTTGATAAAAAGGCTTTATCTGCATTTCCAATTAAAACAAACTTGAAAATTCGAACATATATTTTGTAGAAAATAGATGATGCATGTTTCTGAACGATGTATGCTGCCTTGTTGACAACATGACCGAGCGGAACAGATTACTGTTCAATTTGAGACTGTTGCTCCTCCCCGCTTTTGCACATTCAAGTCACGGGCCATAGCAATTACGCCTAATCGAACTCCCTCAATGTTTGAGTATAGAAAGGTAGGCCTATATAAAGGCATGAGTTCGCACACGTTTCCCTCTGTAAACTTACATCACTGTTTGTACGGGTTAGAGAGGTCTACCAGTACTTTATCTGCTGTTTGGATAGCCTGGATTCGGGATTTGCAGCAACAGCATTTTCAACACAACCAGCCACGAGGTTAGTCAGCTGTTTTCTGAACGTGGCACTTTAAACAAGGATGACGAAGTGGGTTTTCAATTTCTAACGTTTACACATTTTTCAAGAACTGCATACTAGTTGTATAATGATGGCTTAAGAAATTGCAGTATTCGAGTTGCTCTGCAGTCTGAATGTTGGTTTGGGAAGTGTTTGGGGCATCTGTGCTCTGTAGAGAGTAGGCTTTTGAAGAAGAGATGCGGGGGACGTCTGGGTCATAAGGATGTGATACAGATAAGATGGAAGGTTTTTAGAAGATTCCATGGAATGAAAATGCACGCCTGATGTTTCCCAAACAAATTGTAAAAAAAATACGCAACTTTAAGCATGAGATGAATCCCGTCGGCGACACAAAATGCGCACACATTCGGTATGTGTTTGGGAATCCATTTAAAATAATAACCATTGTTTTACCGATTTGTTAGTAACGTTGTCGCGTGCTATGTGATTTCTATCTGCTGTTTCACGATTCTCCCATTAAAATCCATCACCATACGTAATCACACCGGCTGTGCAATGGACAAAAATGCACTATCACGGGTTTGGCAATCACCCAGTGGCGGTTGAGGCTAGCGCGTTACTGGAACATTAGCACATTTATGGAAACTCAAAGTAGGAAAGGATAATTGGGAGGGGGACATCCTTTCTATTAGAAATTAAATTGGCCCAATTTTAAAGGAACATCTGATAGTGATGGTGCAAGAAGATCACACGTTTCATGGTCAACATTTACATCCAATCGACACCAGTCATGACATTACCTGTTCTGTGTTGAACCCCCTCCAGTGAGAGTCTGAACATGGTGCAGCTTTCTCCATCCCCAGCCCGGGATGTCTCTCCTTCACCTGAGTGCTCAGAGAAGGGGAGGCAGGGGAGCCCCAAGATTGGCTCCCCCGGTGGACTGAGTCCTCTCCAGCTGGCCCTGGCAGCCTCCACCACCATCTACCAGGGCTACGAGAGTTACATCGAGGACGGCCTCATCTGCCTCAAGCACAAGATCCGCAACCTGGAGAAAAAAAAGGTAGGATGGATGACTTGACAAGATTAGGGGTTTGGTGGGTGTTTGAGTAGATGGAGACATGGCCATTCCTTTCAGGGTTTCCTGCATGCTACTATAAATGAAGACATTGTAAGTGTTTGTATCCACAGATTAAATTGGAAGACTACAGGAAGCGTTTGAAACACGGGGAATCACTCAATCAAGACCAGATAGTAAGAACAGGATTTCCAACTGTGGTAATAAAAGCAGTACACTTCTTTCAACCAGACGATTGAGATGTTGCCTTTTGAACTCTTTCAATGTGTGTCAGGATGCAGTGGAGAAGTATGACGAAGTGATCCACAACCTGCAGTTTGCCCAGGAGCTGCACAAGACCCTTGGTGGCCTAACACAGGAAGTAAGGACCTCTGTTTGCCACTGCTTATCGTAGTGCTGCTGTGTGTATGAATGGGGATGGGCAGAGCAGCACATGCATTCCTTTTGGTAGACCAGGTGTAGTTTCTCATGCGTAGTCAGAATAGCGCTTCTCCATTCATTTCAAGTGTCTGATAATAGGTCAATGATGGTAGAAAGGATGTGACGTATTGGATTGGAATCCAGCCTCAACAAGGGATTGGAGGCTTTAGCCCATTGCACAGTTGGGAATTAGCACACCGCTGTTCCATTCTCCTGCTTGAATGCCTTGATTGCTTTCATGGTTAAGTTTGACATTCCTTGCGTCTGTATAAGTGCATGGTCAGATACAGTGTCAGTAATGTAGAACGGTTAGGTTGTCAACAGATCACTTGTTTCTCCAGATTCATGATGAATCATCTTGTATTTTTGCAAGACAACATAATGGACTTACACCCATTCAGACAACTGAAATCCACAATAGCAAGTTGACTGGCCTAGGTCTAGTGATCAGGCCTAGGTGTAGGAGTATTATTGGGATTGGTCCATAGAATCCATCTAACCACCCCCCTTTAGCTGCTAAAGGCCCAGAAGAAGGCGTTGAGGAAGGAGCAGATGGTCAAGCAGGAGGTTGAGAGGAGAAGGCTGTGCATAGTGCTGCAGGTTAAGTTCCTCTTGCAGACCCTGCTGCAGCACGAGCACATCAGGAAGGACCTCCTCTCTGCCCGCAACCCCCAGCTCAAGGTTGCAGAGCTACATAGCCTGCTTGAGCTTGCTGAACTACTGGGGGTGAAGAGGGACAACAATGTGAGGTACTGGGGAAATAGATGTGTGCACCATACACCCCACACACGCATTCTGTTGGACTTGATGGACAACAGCATAAGTTACTATGAAACACACTCTCACACGTCTGTGTTGATTGAAGACTAGTCTGATCCCCTTCTACTGTGTCCCAGTTTGGAGGATCAGATGGACAGAGCAGCCCTGGTCTACCTGGACCTGCTGGAGGGGAAAAGTAAAGCCGTAGCCGGAACCACTTGTGAGTTTAAACACTACCTGTCCTGTACCCTTTTAAACACCTGCACAGACACTACATTTACTATGACTCGTATCCTCAACTTTCTCTGCCATTTGCTGAACTACTTTAGCTGCCGTGTTTAGAATGCATGCATTTGAATGTTTGCAGACAAGGTCCTAAAGGCTAAGTTGGCGACGCTGATGGATTGTGGGTACTTTGATTGTGTACCGCCGCCACCGAGCAAGAGTCCCAAGGAAGTGGAGGATCCCATGACCAAGAAGACGGTGTCTGAAACCGCCAGCCTCTCTAGTAACTCTACAACAGTGCAACTATTCTTATTCAAAAGCTACTTATCAGACTGGGTATAGAACAATGAATGTATACAACATTTTGTCATTTAGCTGGATGTTATTTTGCCTTGCAGCCCTAATGATGTCAAACAAAAAAGACGTGCCTAGCAGAGAGGTAAGAACCACTAACATGCATTTCCTGCAAGTTGTGTGCCACTGCTTTATCAACGTTCAACCAGCGTTCTCCTTAAGCTATTTACCTGAATGCACTGTGGATATCGTACTGTGGTGCTGATAGTCTGTGGGTGATGCCAGTTTCTTAACAGACACTACCTGCCTGACACAGACCCCAATGGGTGTCGAGACGCTCCCGTTACTCCGAACTGGAAGGCTGAGTTCCAGGCTATGAAGGAACAGGAGCCACCGGACTCATGGGATATGGAGTCCGACTCCACTCAGCCTGTAATCCAGAAACCATGGAGAGGGGCGGCTGTGTTAATCTCCAAAGTTCCAGTTACCTCCAAGAAACAAAATGCCGAACCCAAACAGGTGAGCTATTCTCTTATACCTGAACTCTCAGGGCAGTTGGAACTTGAGACGAGTTGTGACCTCTAATAATGGTCAAGGTTAACACTGGGATTGGGCTAGCTGATCTTAGTTCAGATCAATCATACAACTCAATGACTCTTGTTTCCCCAGAGAAGAGCGAAGTCCAAAAGGGAGCGGGACGCCACAGCTGTGAGTAGACTCTTATCCTTGCATCTCTTACGTTCGATGGACCTGTCCCTATTACTCCATCATATTGTAATTTCCATCAGGCACTTCGTGTGGTCACCCCTGTGGAGGTGTTCAACTCCCAGTCTACCTTGCCCAAGGACCCCATCCTGCGCAAACAGCAGCTGGAGGACCTGATGACCAAGATCAGAGGCTCCTTCAGCTTCATGCAGGTACAGTACTGCTCAGAGGTAATTTCCAGGTGAAAAGCCATCGATCATTTCCAATGTTCCACCTGGGTCGGGGTTACCACGTGACGAAAACAAAAATAAGTCCATGTAGTCCCTCCCTGTTTAAGTCTGTCTTTTGTTGGATGCCTAATAAATACAATCCTGGATTAATCCCCTGTCTCCAGGATTCTCTTCTGGATGGAGAAGGATCACCCACTAACGGCCGTCCTAGACTGGGCCGGCATGCCTCTGGATCCCCCTCTCCACTCGGTAGCCTACCACAACAAAGTTGTTATTTAAGTGGCTGACTTCTAGCAGAACAGAGAATATTCAACATCTGTTTCACCTCTTATTCTCAACAGTACAGAGAGATTTGAGGAGAAGCCCAGTGGACCTTCTCCCCAAAACACTGCATGTAAGATCTGGAGAAGTGTGTGAGATGGCACCATATTCTAGCGCACTAATTTTGACCAGGGCTCTGTTATTTAAGCTTTTGACTGTTGGAGTCAGTATTTTAAGATACATCTTTTTGTCCTCTCTCAGTCCACTCCATTGCTTTCTAAACTCCTCCCTGTTGATGACAAACCCAGTCTGACCAATGGCAACGGGGGTTGTCTAGAGAGCTGTGACCTGGACCTGACTACAGAGGACCTGGCTCACGTCATAGCCATTGTAAGAACTCTCCTATCTGTTAAATGAGACCCATTGAAACAATGACATTTTCTTCTTTTAGATCCACAATTGTTATGAAGCTTTTTATAAAGCACAATGGTTGTCCTCTCCAGGATCCATGTCTGCTGCTGTCTGAGAGTGAGACTGCCTGCCCTTCTCCTCCAGCTCCTCCTCCCCTCTACCGTAGGGAGTCCTCCATCTCCATCACCCTGGACGAGAAGACATCTGCTCGGGTAAAACGACTCATTCCCTGAACATGTAGGATTGGCAAGCCTAAAGTGCATACTATTCTGATTTTAAGTCTCCCCTGACAGTGTTCCCTCTCTGTACCCAGACTCCCATCTCTGAATCCGGTAAGCAATCCCCGTGTAACGGGGTGGTGCCTCCTTGTACCCCCACCCAAGGGCAGCCCTTTTCAACCCCTCCCAGCAGACGTACACTCACCATGGCGCCCCCTGTTCCCTTCCAGACCATGCATTCGGTAAGTCTACCCTACCATACTTTTAACGTGGTCATAGAATGGGCAAGAGGCTTTGAATACACTCCGTTATACACTCTGTTAGTCTTTGAGAGACATTTTAGTATGAGCCTTGGGTCTGTTTTGTTGTTGAAGGTCTTCAAGGTGAACGCCCCCTTACTTCCGACTGTAGACTTTAAATCCGATATTATCCCCTATTCGGACTCCAACGACCTGTGCTATGTCACCACCAGCACCCAGACCCCACCGGAGTTTGCTCCGTCGGAGGACGAACAACTACAGTCGGGTATGCCAGAGTTGTGTTCATTAGGGCAGGAAATAAATGTTTTGCAACGGAAAACTCAAATTAGTTCATTGGGCAAATCCAGGGGTGTATTCGATACACAGGAAACAAGTTTCTATTGGACAAATTCAGTTGGGTACCTCCCCGTTGTCATCCGGTTTGGTTCTTATTGGTGAACGGTTTCCATTGCAAGACATAATGAATACACCCCTTGTTTGTCTGTTTTCTTCCTAATGAATACGACCAAGTCTACTCTTATTTCTCTCCCTTGGGCAGTGAACCAGTCTGAATGTCTGGTAGGTAGTGGTGGGCAGATCTTCCTGTCCCCTGGCCAATCGGGTGGCACCATGGGCCGTTCTGACCAATCATACTACAGAGGATCTGTTAGAGGTATTGCACGTGGTGGCAAGGGGCTGGCACACTCCTACTTTCGCTCTTCTGGTGGGCACAGAGGTATTTATCCTCTTCTCTTATCCCTCAATCCTATGTTTCATCCTTTCCCTCTATCCTATCTTGTTCTGCTTATGCATGTCTCCTACTGATTCAGATTGAGCTTCTAAACCTTAATGGATTGAATCAAGTGAACTCCATTCCCTTGCCTCACAAGTTTCCACATGACATTATCATAATATTACAAGGTTTTGAGTTAGCCTTCACAATCCAATTTTCATCTGTCTCCCTCCCTTTGATGGGTTTTGGGCTGGTCTGTTCTCCCCAGGAGGAAGCTTCATCCCCCAGGCTCACCTGTACGGAGCTCGGGTAAGACACTGCTTCCCAAATCTGTGTGGACAATCAGATATTGTATGTACATTAGTATAGATTGCTGAAGTGATAGGTTTAGAGGTTTTGACTTGTGTAATGGTGTGTTCTTCACCATTAGGACATTGGCTACCAACACAGCTACAGGCGCGGTGGAGGCAATACAGGACAAAGACACAATAATAGTGGCAAGTTCACTTCATTCTTCTGGCTTGATACAAAACACAATCTCTGATTGGTTGGGTATTTTGGGGGGCTTAGTTATCTGGCTTTTGATTGGTCCTCCTCAACAGGTTGGAGTGACTCTTCCCAGGTGAGCAGCCCAGACCGGGAGGGCAACTACTCCCTGGTGGACTCCGCCCACGGTGACTCGCTGCAGGGTGTTGGCATGGACCTCACCACCCAGGTGACCCCTCATGCCCCCCACACCCTGATGCACGTACCCATGTACCCGCTCCCCCAGCATCCCCAGCCCCTCCGCGTGGCCTTCACAGCAGCCCGCACAGCCAACTACACCCCGGGCACCCTGGACCAGCCCATCGCCTTTGACCAGCTCCACAGCAACCTGGGGGAAATGTTCAACACCAACGTGGGTCGTTTCACCTGCCCAGCCAATGGCACCTACGTCTTCCTCTTCCACATCCTCAAGCTGGCGGTCAACGTGCCGCTCTACGTCAACCTGATGCGCAACGACGAGGTGATGGTGTCTGCGTACGCCAACGACGGGGCTCCGGACCACGAGACGGCCAGCAACCACTCCATCCTGCAGCTGTACCAGGGAGACCAGGTGTGGCTGCGGCTGCACCGCGGCTCCATCTATGGCAGCAGCTGGAAGTACAGCACATTCTCTGGCTTCCTGCTCTACCAGGACTGAGCTATTGTGGCCTCATGAGCCAACATGGAGGATACAGGTGGAGGAGAGACTATTGCTTTGCACTAAAAAGGAGAAACTGACATTTTCCATTTCATGTGGCAGACTGCATACCCACCCAGTGCTGGGTTCATTGCCTACCCCAGTCCTGGAGTGTATGGGGTGTGTTCATTGTTCAAACCTTTCAGGATCACCCTTTTGTTTACCCTGTAAATTGCAACCACTAACTACTTCCGGGTCACTAAGGGGCAGAGGGGAAGACTTCCTGCTGGCTTGACGTTCCATGACCCATAATGTGAGAATTTTCCCATTAATGTTTGGTTTTTGGTTGTGGTGCTTAGAGACCGACACTCCATTTTCTGACTAAATCTGTTAGATTGTGAATAGTTGTTACACACGAACTCAGAAAGCTGCCTCTACTATACACTGCTGCTGCTGTATTGGGTGTCACAATTTTTGGTTCTAGTAGCAGGACCGCTTTAGATACAATGTGTCAGGTCTCTAAGACCTTAAAGGAAATGTTATGAATTTGTGTTTTTTTTTCTCTCTCTTCTCTGAATGACTGAGTAAATTCATTGAATGGCTAATGTATGGTTGGCAAAATATGAATTATAATGGACTGTACTTGACAATGCTAAGCACTTTAAATGCATTCTGTGCTGCCTTGCTGTGTGGGGTGATCTGGGTAAAATGGTTGGTTGGGGGGGGTTATGGTGTCTGATTCTGAACACTAAAGGCAGTATTGCCTATGGAGATGTGATCCCTCAATGTGCCTGAATAAAAATAAAAAGTTTCAGCAGTTGAACAGGGTTGTCTTCTGTTTTTGCATGGCACTACCTCTTTCTTCACTTGTAGTGGTTGGTCCATCCATTGTCAGCAGTAGGCTATGCCTACTAAAACTTGTAGTCTTCCATAACAAGCCTTGGGTATCACATCTAAAATCACTACTTAATGGGAAGGCAGTTTATGCTGAGGGTGATTGACAGGCTTTAAGAGATGTACAACGTGAGATCAAAAGAACGATACTGGTGGACAAGGAGGCATACAAGCAAAGGGTGGAGGGGACCCTCTCCTCAGGAGAGGGTGGGTGGCCTGGCCAAGGGATTAAATCCATGGCTAGTGCCCCCCACAAAGGCAGGGAGAACCAGTGCTGACCTTGGGAGACATGAGGGCCAGAACATAGCTAATGAACTAAACGCTTTCTTAAGATTTGAATCGGACAACTTTTTCAGTGGTAAAACAAATGGAAGCGTTAAATGTTTAAGAGGTTTGTTAAACAGGCTGTTTTGAAGTTCAGGGGATGTAACGCACACAAAAGCCCAGGCCCAGACAAGTGTGCTGTGCTGAACAACTGGCTGGTGATACAGATATTTTCCAATCCTCGCCCGACCAGCAACACGTGCCAGTATTGTGGAAAAACTCTGTGCTGAATGACTACCACCCTGTCGCCTTGACATTCTTAGTACTGAAAAGCCTTAAATTGTGAAGTCATATTCTCAGCGTCACCCAGAAGCTCCTCGACCCATTTCAATTGGCCTATAAGCCCAGCAGAGGAGTTGACGCCATTCTTACTCTCCTCAATATGGTCTACAGACATCTAGAGGGTGCCAAATCCCATGTTTATTTGACCTTTAACTAGGCAAGTCAGTTAAGAACAAATTATTTTCAATGACGGCCTAGGAACAGTGGGTTAACTGCCTTGTTCGGTGGCAGAATTACAGATTTTTACCTTGTCAGCTCGGGGATTCAATCTTGCAACCTTTCCAGTTACTAGTCCAACGCTCTAACCACTAGGCTACCTGCCGCACCCATGTTGTCACGCCCTGACCTTAGTATTCTTTGTTTTCTTTATTATTTTGGTTAGGTCAGGGTGTGACTGGGGGATGTATGTGTTTTTGTACTGTCTAGGGGTTTTGTATGTTTATGGTGTTGTTTACCATCTAGGTGTTTATGTCTATGGTTGCCTAGATTGGATCTCAATTAGAGGCAGCTGTTATTCGTTGTCTCTGATTGGGAACCATATTTAGGCAGCCATCTTCTTTGGGTATTTCGCGGGTTACTGTCTATGTGTTAGTTGCCTGTGTTAGCACTATATTTAGCTTCACGTTTGTTTTTGTTGTTCTTTGTAGTTTGTGTTTCTTCGTCGTCATTAAAGTAACATGTATTCATATCACGCTGCGCCTTGGTCTCCTCCATTCAACAAACGTGACAGAATAACCCACCGTAAAACGACCAAGCAGCGTGATAAGGAGGAACAGCGCTTTGGGGAAGAATGGACCCGGGAGAAGGATGAGTGGGTAACAACCTGAGAGGTGGTCGATCGATCCAGAGAGAGTGCCAGTGCCCGCCTGGGATTCGATTGAACAGTGCGAGGAGGAATACGGGAGAATGGAGGAACGGCGACGATATAAGGGTACACGGCTAGCACGGAAGCCCGAGAGGCAGCCCCAATAATGTTTTTTGGGGGGGACACGAGGAGATTGGCTAAGTCAGGCAGGAGACCTGAGCCAACTCCTCGTGCTTACCGTGGGGAGCGTGTAACTGGTCAGGCACCGTGTTATGCAGAGATGCGCACGGTGTCTCCAGTGCGCATTTCTAGCCTGGTGCGCTATATTCCAGCTCCTCGCATTGGCCGGGCTAGAATGAGCATCCAGCCAGGAAGGAGGGTGCCAGCTCAGCACTCCTGGTCTCCAGTATACCTCCGTGGACCAGGATATCCTGCGCTGGCTCTGCGTACTGTGAGTCTGCACAGCCCTGTGTGTCCTGTGCCAGCAGGGCAAGTATAACCATCCAGCCAGGAAGGGTTGTGTCAGCTCTACACTCCAGACCTCCAGTATGCCTCCACAGCCCAGTACCAGCAGTGCCAACACCACGCACCAGGCTTCCTGTGCCTCTCCAGAGCCCTGTACACCCTGTTCCTCCTTCCCGCACTCGCCCTGAGGTGCGTGTCCCCAGCCCGGCACCACGCACCAGGCCTACAGTGCGCCTTGCCAGTCCAGAGCGTCCGGCAACAGTCTGCAGACTGGAACCTCCGGCGACGGGCCGCAGACCGGAACCTACCACCGCGACGGGTCGCAGACCGGAACCTACCACTGTGACGGGTCGCAGACCGGATTTGCCAGTCTCTCCCTCCAGCCCGGATCCGCCAGAGTCTCCCTCCAATCTCAACCATCAGTCCAGTGGCGTCCTCTAGTCTGTGGTCGGCGGTGAGGGTTCCCGCTCCAGACACATTGTGTGACGAGTCAGAAGTGGAGCGGGTTCCACGTCCCGAGCCAGAACCGCCACCTCGGAGTCATGCCCACCCAGACCCTCCCATATAGGTTTAGATGTGCGGCCGGGAGTCTGCATCTTTGGGGGGGGGGGGTACTGTCACACCCTGACCTTAGTATTCTTTGTTTTCTTTATTGTTTTGGTTAGGTCAGGGTGTGACATGGGTGACGTATATGTTTTTGTACTGTCTATGGGTTTTGTATGTTTATGGGGTTGTTTACCATCTAGGCGTTTATGTATGTCTATGGTTGCCTAGATTGGTTCTCAATTAGAGGCAGCTGTTATTCGTTGTCTCTGATTGGGAACCATATTTAGGCAGCCATCTTCTTTGGGTATTTCGTGGGTTACTGTCTGTGTTAGTTGCCTGTGTCAGCACTATATTTAGCTTCACGTTCGTTTTGTTTTTGTAGTTTGTGTTTCTTTGTCATTAAAGTAACATGTATTCATATCACGCTGCGCCTTGGTCTCCTCCATTCAACGAACGTGACACATGTCAGTTTTGTTTGACTTTTCTTCTGCCTTCAGCCTTACGTTCTGGCAGAGATTCATTTGGGACTTCTCCTTAGATGAGGGGCTGGTTTTGTGGCTGTTGGACTTTTTATTTCACCTTTATTTAACCAGGTAGGCTAGTTGAGAACAAGTTCTCATTTGCAACTGCGACCTGGCCAAGATAAAGCAAAGCAGTTTGACACAGAACAACACAGAGTTACACATGGGATAAACAAACACAGTCAATAACACAATAGAAAAATCTATATACAGTGTGTGCAAATGAGGTAGGATAAGAGAGGTAAGGCAATAAATAGGCCATGGTGGCAAAGTAATTACAATATAGCAATTAAACACGGGAATGGTTGTATGTGCAGATGATGAATGTGCAAGTTGAGATACTGGGGTGCAGAGGCGCACGATAAATACAGTATGGGGATGAGGTAGATTGGATGGGCTATTTACAGATGAGCTATGTACAGGTGCAGTGATCTGTGCAGTGATATGTGAGCTGCTCTGACAGCTGGTACTTAAAACTAGTGAGGGAGGTAAGAGTCTCCAGCTTCAGAGCTTTTTGCAGTTCGTTCCAGTCATTGGCAGCAGAGAACTGGAAGGGGAGGCGGCCAAAGGAAGAATTGGCTTTGGGGGTGACCAGTGAGATATACCTGCTGGAGCGTGTGCTACGGGTGGGTGCTGCTATGGTGACCAGTGAGCTGAGATAAGGCGGGGCTTTACCCAGCTTCCTGAGCCAACGGTCACAGCGGGTCGGACATACGAAACACCGACACAGGCTCTCCTCAGGGATGTGTTTTGTCCCCACTCCTGTACATCTTGTACACTAATAGTTGTACTAGTTCCCATCCTGACAGACACCTCGTTAAGTTCGCTGATGACACTGCCTTGATCAGCCTGTTGCACGATGACGAGGCACACCATGGCACGGTACTAAATGAGTGGTGTGACGAATCACACTTGGTCCTCAATTCCAATAAGACCAAAGAGATGTGCATAGACTTCAGGAAGAGTACAACAAATACCTCTGCAACATCTATCAGAGGTCAGAACAAATATCTGTCTGTCCTCTTGGACAATAAGCTTCAGTGGAGTAAATCTACAAACCTGATCTACAAAAAGAGTCAACAGAGACTGTACTTTCTCAAAAAGCTGGCATCTTTTAATGTTAATTGTACTTAATTGTTAATTGCTGACTCTGTTTTACAAATCTTTCATTAAGACTGTTTTAACTTTTTGTATCGTTTGTTGGTTTGGCAATGCCCCTGTCAGTCATAGAAATATGCTGAGAAGGATTATCACCACAGCAAGCAAGGAACTTGGAGTCAAACAGACAGGGCTGGGTGATGTCTTTAAGGTCAGGGCCCTCCGCAAGGCTCACAAAATAAAATTTTTAGACCCAAGCCACCCCCTGTACCCGGACTTTGAACTACTCCCTTCTGGGCGCAGGTATAGGGTACCCCTCGGCAGGAAAAACAGAACTAGACAATAATTTGTGCCAAATGTGATATCCCTCCTAAATAGCTTGTGCTAATGTTCCTATTGACCCAGTAAGGCCAGCAGGCTAGTCTCTTTTTATTGGTATGTAACTGTTATGAACGTTGTCTTGTCAATTTGATTTGTATTTAAATACCACTTTAAACGTGTACATGACACTGCATCAACATTTCCCCACGGGGACAATGAAGTCAGTAAAGTAAAAGTAAAGAAAAGATGGCATTTTATCTCAATTGTTAAATGCATTTAAGATGCTGTACAGTTCTACTCAACGACATCTTCTTGAAATGTATAGTCCATGCGGAAACGCAAGTGTATTCGTTTATTTTTCCAAAGGATGTATTGTCACCTCTGCATGGTTTGTCACGTTTGTCAAATTACATCACTCCTTGCATTAGCACCTCAGCCTACAGATTACAGTGAATTTATTGCTGTCTAAGAGTAGTTGGCTATTACGCCGTTAAACTAATGTAACAAGTGTGTAACATCACTAGCATATCCCTTGTACGTTAAAAGTACAATAGCTTTGGTGAACTCTTGCAATACTTCAGAGGAAGTGGTCAAGCGACAGGGATAACTGGTCCCCAAATCTGTCTTCTGCAGCAGATGGCTTTTTAAAACATTTTTTTTGTATGGAGTGTCAATGAGAGTGTCAAATTTGGAGTTGTGCCTGTTCACACACGTATCTGCCCTCTCATTGGCTACAATGGTCCCACGTGACCTTGCCGCCTCTCGACTGCCTTCCAATGTTTAAGACATTTCTTTCCATTGTTAGAGCGGCCACTTGAGTATCTGGTTAATATAATGGATCATCAGTGCTTCAATAGACTTTCTTCAAACTTGTGTTGTCTTGTTTCAGTGCATTTATATGGTGTTGAACACATTACACTGCAGTGTATTTGTAATACTAAATCACATTTTATAGGGTATGAATGACATGTGACATTAACACACTTCTGTTGTGCTTTCTACTTGAATAGCTTCCTGTGTCAGAATACATTTTAATAGTGTACAGAGTACATCTCAAATGCTGGTGGTGTTCCGCTGCTCAGACCTTGATGCATTCCAGACTAAGGAAATGACCTCTAACATCATTTTGGGCAGTTAAATGTAACAAAACTGAAAATGCTATCTGTTTTTTTAACACTATAATTTGTTTACTAGCATGATAGCTGTACTTTTAGTTCATGGTTGACGCAACTTGTTGGACATTAGCTAATCTGTGTTTCTCAGTGAGTTCAAAGCACACGAATGCATCCAACTGGTATTTACAACTTCACAACTGGTAATTACCGCCTTGCCACTTGGTTTTAAAAATGCTGCATAACACATTGGTCGTGTTCCCCTGCTTAGGCGTTGCGTGCATCAACCAATGATTGAGCGCCACGTCATTGACTGTGCCATCGACTGACAGATTGCTATAACATATGCGTAAAATACCTATCCAGGTATCATGTAATATAAAACACAGCAGAGACATGTCATTGTTGTAAGATCTGGCATGCGTCAGCAACATCTGGGCAGAGGAACATGCCCAAAATGTGGCAAGCTGGCATATAAAATACCTATCCATGCATTGAAAAATCTGCCAGTCGTCAGCAAAGTCTAAGCAGAGTGTGGTAGGAGAATCAGAATTAACTAATGGTTGCATGCCATGTCATCAACTATGCCGTCGGGCACCAGATTGCTGTAACATATGTGGTTAGCTGATATGTAAATTACCTATCTAGGCGTTGTAAGATCTGGCATGCGTCAGCAATGTCTGAGCAGGGGAACAAGGCCAAGTACTGCAGAAAAATCTCACTTACCCCCTTACCCTGTTCCTTATTGGCCACCACACACCTCCATCAAAAACCAATAACAACCACCTGGAAAGAGGCAGGCCATTCCTATAAAAGGTTTCTCACCTGCATTTATTATCCCTCTTTCCACCAACAAAACTAGTTTAACAGAGTCCTACAGATTGTATACTGTAAAATGTAAGTATTGTATTATTGTGCTGGTCAATGTTAAGTATATGCCTATTGTAAATGTATATATTGTTTGTAACAGAACCTCACCTAACAGACACTAGCTCGCCCTCCAACCCAGCCTTGCAAAATTGGCTTGAGCAAGATGAAAAGCTAACCAGCCAGATAAATTAGCCCCTAGCTCTTGGATAACTATTCTCAATATGAAGTGTCCCAGTTCAGCTATTGTTTCCCTGGAGCAGGTCTCCAGGGGCCCCGGACATCGCAGAGGGGCAAGCCTACGGCAAATGGGAAGGCATGGAGATGGCTGCTAAGATCAATGCTATGCTGATGGCCAAGAGGAAAACGGATGGTTCCTCTGCCCCTACCTGATAAGGTGAGCAAGGGTTAATGTAACTTTCTCTTCCTCTGTCCTGGTCCCGAGGAACCACTGCCCAGACTTTTGATCCAGCCCTAAGGGTCAATTATCCATTGAGACTCACTCCAGACTAGATTTTGTTCATACTTGTGTTTGAAAACTGTAATTATTGTCAAGTAAAAAAGTGTACAAAACATTAGGAACACCTTCCTAATATTGAGTTGCACCCCCTTTCGCCCTCAGAACAGCCTCAACTCGTCGAGGCATGGACTACAAGGTGTCAAAAGCATTCCACAAGGATGCTGGCCCATGTTGACTCCAATGCTGGCTGGATGTCCTTTGGATGCTAACCCATTCTTGAGACACACAGGAAACTGCTGAGCGTCAAAAACCCAGCAAGTTGCAGTTCTTCACACACACACAAACCGGTGCTCCTGGCACCAACCATATCCCATTCAAAGGCTCTTAAATATTTTGCCTTGCCCATTCACCCTCTGAATGGCACACATACACAATCCATGTATCAATGCTTAGAAATCCTCCTTTAACCTGTGTCCTACCCTTCATCCACACTGATAGAATCAGTGATCAGTCAGGGATCATAGCTTTCACTTGGTCAGTCTGTCATGGAAAGAACATGTTCCTATGTGTTGTACACTCAGTGTACAGTACGTAGCCAAGTCCCATTGCTGGTGGTAATAGCCGAGGTCAGTTGACACCATGAGGCCCTCACTTATACCACCTCCTATAGTAAAACAGCAAAGTGAACAACCCAGACACACCAGGGTTACTGCTGCTGCTCAAACCCTTCTCTAGGCAGCCAGTCTCTAACGCAGTACTGTTCCTGGGGACTGTACAGGCTTTTGTTCCAGCCCAGTACTAACAAACATGACTCAACCAATCAGGGGCTTTAGTAGCACACTGTCCGGGTGCCTGGTCTCAAACTGTGACAACACTCCCACTCTGTCTGCTGAATTCTTTCTCTCTGCTCTTGTTTTCCTTCAAAGCATGTCGGTGGGTGGAGCCGGGAGTGTCATCAGCTAAATGGGACACACATGGGCTCGGGTGTGTCCTGGGGATAAATTGCACCCCCCCTCCCCATGCATAAACACTGTTGGATTTTGTTTGTTGTGTTGGCAGCTTACAACACCCCTCATTATCACATTGATGCATGCAACCACTCACTTACACACCATTGTTACTTGTTTGTAGTGTCCTTAAGTATAGTTAATAAATATTTTTGTTACTCGATCTCCACGTTGTCTCCATTTTTTGTTAGGAGACGGTTTGTGATGTGGGGGCTCATCTGGGATCTTAAGGTTGGTTCTTAAACATTTTGGTGGATAGTATTTTGTTACATTATGATGGGTTAATGCTAATTGGGATGTGCTTTGGTTGGTATTCACTGCCTAGTCATAAGTGTTTGGTGTAGTGCCTTAGAGACGTAGCAGTGTTTTAGGTTGTCCGGTGATATCCAGGCAACGCACCGTTTTGACTGGTGTGAGTAATTTCTCTGGGAGAAAATGTGGAGTTAGTGATAACTCTGTAGGTGTTTTGTTTGTCTCGTGACAGCTTTTTTGAATTGCGTAGTTTGGTAGGCCTGGTGTCAGTAGGTTATTTTTTTGACTTGCTACTTACTGGTGGATAGGTGGTGGTCTGCGTTGGAGAGTAACGTTGGTTAGTTTCCAGGCCCCTGCCTACGCTGGAAACTCCTGTACCAACAGCAAGTAGAGCATTTCTCTGATCAAATAGCCTAACCTAAAATGGCCCTCAACAACAACAAAAAACGATTTAAAAAAGCGCTGTCATGTTAATTAACTTCTCCTAAAAATACGATGGGTCAAATTAAAATGGACAATCACTGTTGTCCAGGAGTTTTACCCCATTGGCATGATTTAGTGCTTTCAAGTTTGTCTGTACATTTTTTTTTGACAAGCTGATCATAGTTAAAAAGAAAATACTATTGCATTTTCCGTTGTGTAAACACATTGCAAACAGGCTTGCGATAACTCCTGATAAAGTTGGGTAGCTGATATTCAGAGATGACACAGTCAAATTGATTGGTCACAGCAATCAAGACTAATAAAGCCAATGCAAGGACCTGTTTTACAAACTGTAGACCTGCCACATGGGTGTGCATTCATAAAATGACATTGCTGGCTGACATTGTAGGCTACACCCCAGTAAGCAGGAGCCAACATCTTTGTTCGGTCCTTTCCGGACATAGTTTATGTTTTGCAAACTGTATGCTTACCACAGATGGGAATTCATTAAAGGCAACACTCTAGTCGGCACCTCAGTAAGCAAGGACTGGCGCCTTTTGGGAGTCTTTTTTTTGTTTGGTGCAGTTCCGGAATGGCATTGACTTCTACATCAATTGAAAATTGGTTTTTGGTACTTCCGGACCAAAGCTGAACCAATCATAGCCTTGATGTCTATAAATGACTTCTTTTCAACTTTCATCAGGCACATTTTTGCTTCTGAATTTCTACATCTGGAAAATACATATTTCCAACGACCCCAGGCTGTGTCACAACCAGCCGTGAGAGTAGCAGCAATGACAAGATCATAATTGGATATCACGAAATTGGGGAGAAAAGGGGGGTAAAAGTGTTTTTTTATATTTAAACACAAAGATTGGGAGCTGTACTGTTAAATTTCAGTGCAGCCTTTCGATATTATTGACCACACCGTGTTGAGAAATACTTGACATTTCAACCTCTGCCATATCATAGATTCAGAACCATCTATTGAATAGATCAGAGGGTTCTCTTTAATGGATGCATCGCTAATGTTAAACATGTAAAGTGTGGTGTGCCCTCTACTCTATTCTATTTTTTACTAATGACCTGCCACAGGCATTAAACAAAGCCTGTATGTCAATGTATGCTGATGATTCAACCCTATACGCTCAGCATCCAGTTAGTGAAATCACTGCAACCCTGAACAAAGAGTGTCACTTTTAGAATGGGTGGCCAGTAATAAACTAGTCTGAAACATCTAAGTGCATTGTATTTGGTACAAATCATTCCCTAAATTCTAGACTCAGCTGAATCTGATCATTAATAATGGTTCTGTTGAGGAGACTAAATTACTTAAACATATTGATTCAATGGTTGTAAAGACAGGGAGAGGTCTGTCGGTGAAAGAGATGCTCTTTTTTGACTCCACAAAGCAAGTCATGCAGGCTCTAACGTAATCTTATCTTGATTATTGCCCAGTTATATGGTCAGGTGCTGTAAAGGACCTAGAAAAACTGTTGCTGGCCCAGAACTGAGGCACATTTTAATCAGTATTATCAGAGGGCTAATATCAATACTATGCATGCCAGTCTCTAGGCTAAAAAGGTAGAGGAGACATTGACTGCATCACTTTTCTTTCAATTGGGAGTGTTAAATTCCCAATTGTTTGCATAGTTAATTTACACTCAGCTCTGACACACACTTACCCCATCAGACATGCCACCAGGGATCTTTTCACAGTCCCCAAATTCAAGAAAACGTACAGTATTATTTAGAGCCATCATTGCAAGGAACTACGTTCCATCTCAGATTGCTCAAGTGGACTGCAAATGTGGATTAAAAAAACACCTCATTGCACAATAGTGCTCCCCTATTTAACCTACATTGTTTTGTGAGTGAATATACTGATATGTAGGCTGTGTGATGTTTTAGATGTATTTACACTGAACATATACATGTAAAGTGTTTGGG
Source organism: Oncorhynchus mykiss (assembly GCF_013265735.2). NCBI lineage: Eukaryota > Metazoa > Chordata > Actinopteri > Salmoniformes > Salmonidae > Oncorhynchus > Oncorhynchus mykiss. The sequence goes on along the minus strand of NC_048585.1, from coordinate 27,375,555 downwards.
TGTCATTTTTCATGAGCTAATAAATATCCCAGAAATGTTCCATATGCACAAGACTTTAAAAAAATGTATATCTCTGTTAGTGAGCGTTTCTCATTTGCCAAGATAATCCACTTGACAGGTGTGGCATGTCAAGAAACTGATTACACAGCATGACGTAATGCCTTTACCATAAATCATTAAACAGGTACACCTGTGTTCACAACTTCAGACCACGTGTATGGGCAAGTGGTTTGCTGATGTCAATGTTGTGTCCCGTGGTCGTAGTGGGATTATGGTATGGCAAGCATAAACTACGGACAACAAACACAATTGCATTTGATCGATTAGAGCGTTAATTCACAGACATACCGTGACGAGTTCCGGAGGCCCCTTCTTCCGCTGCAATCACCTCGCGTTTCATCATGCTAATGCACGGCCACATGTCGCAAGAATCTGCACACAATTCCTGGAAGGTGACAATGTCGCAGTTCTTCCATGGCCTGCATACTCACCAGACAGGTCACTCATTGAGTATGGTACGTACAGGTCGTCTACATTACAACCAGAAACACAATGAGTATATGCCGTATTATGCTAAAGTATAATAGTAACTCCCCCATCACCATTCTATTTTACAGGCATGTATAGAACGGTTCCCCGATGACCACGCTGTCGTCAAAGAAAATGTCTCAATGTTGAAAGATGACTAAACTATCCTAATAAATGTGTTGTGTGAAGGCTACCCATGTTAAATGAAGTGTAGCCTACTTAAAAGTAGGGCTGAGCGTTGACTGGAAGCCCGACGTTAAATTGCATTGAGGTCTACTTCAGGCAGAAACTAGGGTCTGAATCAGGAAAGTTTCCTCTCGAACTGTACAGGCGAGAATATAATGTTGAATAAGGGCTGAGAGAATGTTGCAGGAAATTTCCTGTAAAACAGGAAAGAGGAAATGTGCAGAGGAAATGTGCAGTTTTTTTTTTATAGCTCATCTCATGCTGTACTACACATTTTGCGCTTAGAGAATGTAGCATTTTTAAAGCTAAAAACGAGTTGTTGACTGTGATAGAGGCACAGGATTATTTGCCAGGCATTTCACCCTTTTCTCATGCACTCACTGCACACCTCTTCTCTCACGCATTGAAAAGTTTTGTGAGCTCTGTCCCACGCTGGGTATGTACATAGTCAATGGTAGGCTTTGAGGGGGACACCTATGGTAGGTACACCTATAGCTCCTCACTTGGCAGTAGTACTGTGGACTACTTTATCACTGACCTCAACCCGGAGTATCTGAGCGTTCAGTCAGCCCACTGACACCGCTATCAGATCACAGCAAAATCAGTCTACATGAACAGATCAATACTTAATGAGGCATCAAAGCCAGAGGAACTGAATAATATTAAGAAATGCTATAGATGGAAGGAATGTAGTGTGGAAACCTACCAAAAAACTATTAGGCAACAACAAATTCAATCCCTTTAGACAACTTCCTCGACAAAACGTTCCACTGTAATAGTGAAGGTGTAAACTTGGCAGAGAAAATCTAAGCAGTAAATTTGAGCTCTCAGCTTCCCTATGAAATCAAAACATTTTGAACAGAAAACCAAAGAAAATGTACACTGGCAATTAGGTTTTTGAATTATTCATCAAACCAAGAAAGAATTTGAGAAACCTATCCAACCAAAAACATAAAGACCCAGAAAACCTTAGTCTGCGCCTTCACTATAGTGAATCACGAAAACAATACAGAAATACACTACGGAAAAAGAAGGAACAGCACATCAGAAATCAGCTCAATGTAATTGAAGAATCCATAGACTAACCACTTCTGGGAAAATTGGAAAACACTAAACAAACACAGCGTTATCTATCCAAAAATGGAGATGTATGGGTAAATCTTTTTGGCTCTATAACAAAGGACAAACAGCAAAAACATATACATGATCAAATACAAATCTTAGAATCAACTATTAAAGACTACAAGAACCCACTGGATTCTCAAATTACATTGAATGAACTGCGGGAGAAAATACAAACCCTGTGGCCTGTGGTTTTGATGGTATCTTCAATGAAATTATAAAATATACAGACAACAAATTCCAATTGGCTATACTTAAAACTCTTTAACCTCATGCTTCGCTCTGGCATCTTCCCCAATTATTGAAACCAAGGACTGATCACCCCAATCCACAAAAGTGGAGACTCATTTTGATCCCAATAACTACCGTGGTATATGCATCAACAGCAACCTTGGGAAAATCAACTGCATTTTCATTAACAACAGACCCGTACATTTCCTCAGTGAAAACAGTGTACTGAGCAAATGTCGAATTGGCTTTTTACAAATTGACCGTACGACAGACTATGTATTCACCCTAGTTGACAAAAACAAAACAAAGGCAAAGTCTTCTCATGCTTTTGTTGATTTCAAAAAAGCCTTTGACTCAATTTAGCATGAGGGTTTGCTATCCAAATTGATATAAAGTGGTGTTGGGGGAAAACCATAAGACATTATAAAATCCATGTACACAAACAAGTGTGCGGTTAAAATTGGCAAAAAACACTAATTTCTTTCCACAGGGCCGTGGGCTAAGACAGGGATGCAGCTTAAGCCCCATCCTCTTCAACATGTATATCAACGAATTGGCAAGAGCACTAGAACAGTCTGCAGCACCCGGCCTCAACCTACTAGAATCTGAAGTCAAATGTCAACTGTTTGCTGATGATCTGGTGCTTCTGTCACCAACCAAGGAGGGCCTACAGCAGCACCTAGATCTTCTGCACAGATTCTGCTAGACCTAGGCCCTGACAGTAAATCTCAGTAAGACAAAAATAAGTGTTCCAAAAATGATAGTCGCCAGGACCACAAAGACAAATTCCATCTAGACATCATTGCCCTCGAGCACACAAAAAACTATACATACCTCGGCCTAAGCATCAGCGCCACAGTAACTTCCACAAAGCTGTGAACGAGCTGAGAGACAAGGCAAGAAGGGCCTTCTAAGCCATCAAAAGGAACATAAAATTTGACATACCAATTAGGATCTGGCTAAAAATACTTGAATCAGTTATAGAACCCATTGCCTTTTATGGTTGTGAGTTCTGGAGAAGCAAGGTGGTCTTGGGGCTCTGTTCACAAACAGACCCCACAGAGCCCCAGGACAACAACTAAATTACTAAACTAAATTAGACCCAACCAAATCATGAGAAAACAAAAATAAGTACTTGACACATTGGAAAGAATTAACAAAAAAACAGAGCAAACTAGAATGCTATTTGGAGACCGAGAGTACACAGTGGCAGAATACCTGACCACTGTGACAGACCTAAACTTAAGGAAAGCTTTGACTATGTACAGACTCAGTGAGCATAGCCTTGCTATTGAGAAAGGCCACTGTAGGCAGACCTGGCTCTCAAGAGAAGACAGGCTATGTGCACACTGCCCACAAAATGAGGTGGAAACTGAGCTGCACCTAACCTCCTGCCAAGTGTATGACCACAGAGAGACATATTTCCCTCAGATTACACAGATCCACAAAGAATTTGAAAACAAACCCAATTTTGATAAACTCCCATATCTACTGGGTGTAAAACCACAGTGTGCCATCACTGCAGCAAGATTTGTGACCTGTTGCAACAAGAAAAGGGCAACCAGTGAATAACAAACACTATTGTAAATACAACCCATATTTGTTTATTTATTTTCCCTTTTGTACTTTAACTATTTACACATCGTTACAACATTTTAAATGTCTTTATTTTGAAACTTCTGTAAGTGTAATGTTAACTGTTCATTTTGATTGTTTATTTCACTTCTGTTTATTATCTAATTCACTTGCTTTATCAATGTTAAATGTTTCCCATGCCAATAAAGCCCTTGAATTTAAATTAACATTCAATTCTCTGGCCAAAGCTCTGGTGGACAAACAAATTTGTGCACAAAATTGTAGAGAAATAAGCTTTTTGCATATGGACATTTTCTGCAATCTTATTTCAGCTCATGAAACATAACACAACACTACATGTTGCATTTATATTTTTGTAGCCATTCATGGGCAGTTTTGAACAAGTCCTACAAATAAGCATTGGATATGAAATGCTGCATGAATCAAATATAATTTGACATTTTAATATTGTGGACATGCTAGGCAACTCAAACATTTTCTAGAGTAAGATGATGGCAAGGATCTTCAACCAGTAGGCATAAACCTCTTGAATATTGATATTCATTAGATTTCTCTTGAAGTTTTGGTGATTTAGAGAGATTAATTCTTATAACAAGAACATTTTCTAATACCCAGCAATTGGGAAACACAGATCAGGGGTGGCCAACCCTCCTGAAGAGTAAGCAGGATTTTTTCCCCAAAACCTATTTTAAAGTGATAGTTCACCCAAATTATAAAATGTTTGTGTCCTTACCTTGAAACCAGTAAATGGACAAGGAGACCCACTGCCATAAACCATTCAAATGTCCTGGCCAAAAACTTGATGTAGCTGTAACACCCTGCCACTTGTTGCACACAACTTTCCACCTGAGAACAGGGATTAATCCCTGCTTCCAACCTTCCCACAGTTTCTAGCATTGGCCTGTCTCCCTATCTCATTTCATTACTGTCTGAATAGTGTCAAACCACCTAAAAAGTGTTTACATTTTTTGGCATACTTTGTATTTCACCCACCAAAAGTGGCAAAGTAGCAAGTTGTCCAATTTTGAGTGTTCATTTAATGTTCAAAGCATTCTGAATACACCTGACCTGTGTTTAAAAATATATATTCCACCATGGTCATAGGCCTAAACCATGTCAAAATACATAGAATTGCAGGAAATTAGCTTTAAAATAGTAACATTTCCTCCTGTCTAGGGGTTGTGCCAAAGGGGCAATGAAATTCACATAGCAAATCTCACTCCAAGCATTCTTCAAAAGTTGTCAGCTGTGTCCAATGACCAAACGAAGTAGGCAGTGGCATGGTGTATTTATCCATAGAAGCACAGTGACATGCCTCAATGCAGTCATATTGGTTGGTTATTGGGGGTGTGGTTTTCAGTTGGCTCTTGTGTTAATCTGTTCTGTTATATTTCATCAAATCGGACTAACTCAGTGCACAGCTTGCTATGAATTCTATATGATAGTGTTTGCATGTTTATGTAAAAAGACTAATGGCCTTTTTGAAACACTGACAAGTAAAGAGCAGTTTTCTTGTTGTTGCTAAATCTGATTTGGTGGGCCTGGCTCCCCAGTGGGCCCACCCTTAACTACGCCTCTGGTTAAGAAACATCACGTCAAATCTAAGGTTACCACAAATGATTGACTGAAGGGACATTTTCAGTCATGACCACTCCAGTTCTTAAGGTGGCAGTAAAGACAAATCTCTGCAATGTCTATACCTATTACAGAGAGAACAAGAAAGAAGGGCTACCGTAAATCGCCACTATTTACATTGCTTTGCGTCCACCGCCTGCTGATTGCCGGTAAAATGGGGCAGGGCTAGGGCAGCTCCATAACGCTTTGCCGAATCTGAAGCAGTTCATATATGTGATTGTGAAACATAGAAATTAACACTCGATTAGACCTGGATTTTACATTATGGATCCCAATCGGATAATTCAAGCCCTGAAAGGGACGATCGATCCCAACCTCCGGATAGCGGCTGAAAACGAACTCAATCAGGTGGGTGGATGCCCAAAATAACTTTGTTGTTTTTGTTATCCGGTCAGCATGAACCCATTTCCAGAAAGGGTTGTCCGTGTTTATGATTTGGGATCGCAATAAGGCCGTGTTTCGGGATCAATGATTAGTCCTTCTATAACTTATGTTTGCATCTCTCTGTTTATTGTGTAGGACACGAAACAGTAGATTGACATGTAATGTAACTTGCAACACAAACTGTTGCACCGGAGAACAATAGAATTGTGAGGGAGAGTGCGCCCACTGTGCAGCAGTCCGGAGATGGAGCTATTCGTGAAACAATGTAACTAGCAAGTGTCCGATTGGAGTGGAATTGTAGACGTCACGCGCGAGTTGAAACATTGTAACAAATGCAGCAATTTCAGCCAGCGATAGTAAAAGTTTACAATTTCGATGATTCATTGGATTTGACCGGTGAATTCTAACCGGGACAAATGATTGGTGTGTCTGTATGAAATGCCTGTCAGTCAGTGATTCAACAAAGTGAAATTAGGAGCATTTGCTGGAGACAGAACACTGACAGGGAGATAAAGGGAGGGAGATAAAGAAAGAGCGAGGTAAAGAGAAAGAATTTGGTTCAAAATATCCCTTCTTTTTTAATTGTTGTTTGCTGGTTATAACTTTGACAGACCCTGGCTCTTTTTTACAACCTGAAATCTGATAACTGGTCTGGCAAGATTGATGTGAGTGTGAGAGGAGCGAATAGGCAACATGCTTCACCTGCTCTGTTTTCCTTGTTCTTCAGTTAGTATTGACATCAACAAACAACCTGGGAGTCCACCTCCTTACACTCTGCTCTGTCATCATATAATTGTTTTGACCACTGTGCTCACTGTGCGCTGTAGATGTGAAGCTGACACCTGAAGTAGTCAGGTGCTTAACTTTATGTGGTCCGATTTGGGTTGAGCTCATTTTTAAAGCAGTGTCTTATTTTGTGTGTTCCAGTCGTACAAGATCATCAACTTCGCCCCCACTCTGCTCCAGATCATTGTGTCTGAACAGGTGGAGTTCCCTGTTCGCCAAGCAGGTAAGAACCTTGCCTCAGAACATGACATAAAGACCTGCATCTGGCTGTTTTTAAAACATCACTGGACCAATGCAACAACTATAAACAACACTGATAATAGCCTCACTTTGGGCCGGTGTCCAGGACACAGATTAAGCCTAGTCCTGGGCAAAAGATCACTTTCAATGAAGGTTCTTCATCAAGCATGCTTTTTAGTCCAGGACTAAGCTTAATTTGTGTCCAGGAAACTGGCACATGAATGAATGAATTAATTGTAAGGTAGAATTGTGTCAGTCTTGCCAGTCTGAGTGATCTCTGTTTGCCAGCGGCCATCTACCTAAAGAACATGGTGAGCCAGTACTGGCAGGACCGCGAGCCCTCTCTAGGGGAGGTGGTGTTCCCCTTCAACATCCACGAGAACGACCGCACGCAGATCAGAAACCACATCGTGGAGGCCATCATCCAGTGTCCCGAGTCCATCCGGTGGGTCCTGCTGTCCTAACCTCCTTTACCTCCCTTAACCTACTAACCCTTACCTCTTAGCCTGATACTCAGGGAAGGTGGTGCCCTGCTCCGGTCCTCTGCTCTGCTCTACCTAGAGTCTTTGAAACCGGGTCACTTGACTGTATAGATCATCTGTGACTACAAGCCCAATGAAGAGGGATGTGAGGATCGTTTAGTGATGGCATGTTATAGAAAGAATACAATGCTGATGTATGTGTGTGTATTCTCTCTCCCAGGGCCCAGTTGACAGTGTGTTTGCGAGCCATCATAAAGCATGACTTCCCTGGGCGCTGGACGGCCATAGTGGATAAGATCGGCCTGTATCTGCAGTCTCAGAACAGTGGCAGCTGGTACGGCAGCCTCCTAGCCCTCTACCAGCTTGTCAAGACCTACGAGTGAGTCAACCAACCGGCGCTGTTTGTCCCACCTGGGGACCCGTCACTCTCACTAGTGATCAAGTCGTAACGATGCGGTGTTTTGAGCCACCATTTTCAGTCCTAGTTTAGTAGTTCTAGTGTATAAGCTGAGTGATATAAATGATTATTTCATTTACATTTTTCAGTCATTACACCCAGCCTGTTGTCGACGATATCACGTGTGTGTGTGTCAGGTATAAGAAGGCGGAGGAGAGGGATCCGCTGCTAGCAGCCATGCAGATCTTCCTGCCCCGTATACAGCAGCTCGTCACCCAGCTACTGCCTGACTGCACCATCTTCTCTGTCCTCATACAGAAACAGATCCTCAAGATCTTCCACGCTCTCGTACAGGTGAGAGAAAAGACTGTGTGTGTGTGTGTGACTGACTGACTGTGCGTGCAAGTGTCTGTGACTGACTGCATGTGGCATGCGTGTGCAATTGTGTGTGATACTAATACCAGTGTCTCTCTATTCTGCTCCTGCAGTACTCCCTGCCTCTCCAGCTGATTAATAACACAGTCATTACCCAGTGGATGGAGCTCCTCAGAGCTGTTATGGACAGAGATGTCCCCCCAGTAAGGTTTATTTCTTCATCCTTTATTGTGTAGACCTGCCAGCCTTCTGCGAATTCTTCGACCTACGTTTTTTTATTGAAAGGGAGTGGCGAACCTCTGTTGTGTGTGGTTGCTAGGAGACGTTGGAAGTGGATGAGGATGACCGACCTGACTTGGTGTGGTGGAAGAGTAAGAAGTGGGCCCTACACATCATCACCAGACTGTTCGAGAGGTGAGGGGACACGGGAGATGTATTTGTGTGTTGATGAATTTGGATGTATGTTGATGTGAATATGTTTGTTTGTTTGTTTGTGGATCGTAGCCTTTTTTTCAGTCTAACCATGTTGTTCTATACTTGTGTGGCAGGTACGGAAGCCCAGGCAACGTGACAAAGGAGTACTTTGAGTTTGCAGACTTTTTCTTGAAGACGTACGCTGTAGGGATCCAACAGGTAAGAGTTTGTAACATTCTAAATATGACATCCCGCTTGAATGTATAGATGTCTGTTAGTCCACATCTACCAATGGTGGGTGGGTGGGTGTGTGTGTGTGTGTGGTGTGAGCAGCAGTAGTCTTCTGTTTAGTCTGACCCCGTACGATCTGGTGTGACCTCGTCTCTGGGTGGTCTCCTTCAGGTCCTGTTGAAGGTGCTGGACCAACACCGACAGAAGCAGTATGTCACGCCTCACGTCCTCCAGAAGTCTCTTAACTACCTGAACCAGGGCCTGTCTCACTCCCTCACCTGGAAACACATGAAGCCACACATGCAGGCGGGTCAGACAGACACCACTACACCTGTACCTCTGTGACACGCTAATAATAATGGATTTGATTTATATTTAGGTCTTTTCCATCACAAATGTGGGATTATGTGTGAAATTACACATTGTTATACCGGTGGTATGTCTGTGACATTACAATTTTGGATTGAGTTACAGTATGTGGCAGGTGATGATCAAAGTTAAATTTGTCTAATCTTTATGTCAGCATTTATATCTGCTGTTTTATATACTTAGTAATTGAGCTAATCAGAATACTGCTATGCTTCTGAAAACGATGTTACAATTCCATTCCACTTTTAGTAGTTAACCTGAGTGTGTGTGTGTGTACTGTGCGTTCCACAGACCATCAGCCAAGAGGTGATCTTCCCTCTAATGTGTTACAAAGACGAGGATGAGAAACTGTGGCAGGAGGATCCATACGAGTACATCCGCATGAAGTTCAGTGAGTACACACGTTCTATAACTCAATCAGTTAGTAGTTTTGGAGGTAATGGGACATTGAATGGTCAGTATACATAATGACATGTTAGGTTGAAAATGTATGGCTTCCACAGAATAGAGATAAGGTAAATTGTGATCTTGGCTGCGTTTCATTCTCTGTTCCAGATGTGTATGATGACCATGCCCTCCCTGCCACCGCCGCCCAGAGCCTCCTGTGTAAAGCAGCCCGCAAGAGGAAGGAGGTGAGTGGAGAACCACACAAGAACCAAACAAAAACTACCCAACAGTCCTAAATAGATTACTTTCCTCATTTCCTTTCCTTAACTGAGTCTTCTCTGAAATGACTTGCATCCCCCCCCCCCCCCCCCCCCTAGGTTCTTCCCCAGATGATGGAGTTCTGCCACCAGATCATGATGGAGCCCTCTGCTGACCCCCGCAGGAAGGATGGGGCGCTGCACGTCATCGGCTCACTGGCCGAACTCCTACTGAAGGTCAGCAAGTGTGGCTGTCTCTGTACTTTCCCCTCTTGTTTTATGGCCTGTTTTATGGCCTGTTTAGTCTATCTGTGACTGAGTCCTCTGTTCCTGTTGTCTTCCTGTTGTCGTCCTGTAGAAGAGGGTGTACAGGGAGCAGATGGAGCTGATGTTACAGAATTACGTTTTCCCTCTACTCAACTCCCCTCTGGGATACCTCCGGGCCAGGGTGAGACACACACGCATGCGTGCGCTTTCACTCCAGGGCCCCTCTAACCCAACCCTTCACATGGAGCTGAGAATGGGTGTGTAAGAACATGTAGGGCGGCAGGTAGCCTAGTGGTTAGAGCGTTGGACTAGTAACTGAAAGGTTGCAAGATCGAATCTCTGAGCTGACAAGGTAAAAATCTGTCGTTCTGCCCCTGAACAAGGCAGTTATCCCACTGTTCCTAGGCCGTCATTGAAAATAAGAATTTGTTCTTAACTGACTTGCCTAGTTAAATGAAGGTAAAATAAAAAATAGAAGTGTGTGTGTTATTGTGTGTGAGCAGTTCTTCGATCTTTAAAATGGCTCCTTCCCTCTTTATACCTACAGTCCTGTTGGGTGCTACATTCCATACAGTCCATCCATGTGAGTCAGAATGGTCTGTCAGTCCTGTTTTATATGGATTAAACATCCCCCTCCCTGTGTTTCTTTACCCTCCTCACCCCTGCTATTTTACTTACTGGCCCTCTTCAGGCTGGTGATCGTGTTGGGAAGCACCACTGCACATTTTGGTGACTGGAAGTGGACGGTGCTGATTTGTACATAATGTGGATCGGCTCCACACTGATAGCGATGCCCATCCGTGTGGTATATGGATCAGTGATTGTGACCCTGTGTTTGTCTTCAGTCGTGCTGGGTGCTGCATTCGTTCAGCCCGCTGCGTTTCCATAACGAGTTGGTCCTGAGGAATGCGGTGGAGCTGGTCAAACAGGGCCTGGTAGCAGACAAGGAGATGCCCGTCAAGGTGGAGGCTGCTATCGCCTTGCAGACACTGGTCAGCAACCAGGAGCAAGGTCTGGGGTTCACACACACGCACGGACGTGCACACATGCATACACAAATGCACAAGCGTCGCTAGCACAGACACACACACACACACGCACTCTGAACCCTCTCTCTCCCTCTCTTTAGCTAAGGTCTACATCAGGCCCTACATCCGGCCTGTCATGCAGGAGCTGCTCCACGTCATCAAGGAGACGGAGAACGATGACCTCACTAATGTCATTCAGAAGATGATCTGCGAGTACAACCAGGAAGTGGCTGTCATCGCCGTCGACATGACCCAGAACCTGGTACGCCCCCTACGCCTCCACTGGCATGCTCTACTGTTTAACAGGATCTCTGTGTGTGTGTGTGAAAGAGTCTTAGTATACATACAATCTTCACCAGTATGATTCTACATAAAGAGTGAGAAGTAAGAGTGCATCTAACCTCGCTCTGTGTCTCTCTGTGTCTCTGTGTCTGTCTGTCTCTCTGTGTCTGTCTGTCTCTCTGTGTCTGTCTGTCTCTCTGTGTCTGTCTGTCTCTCTGTGTCTGTCTGTCTCTCTGTGTCTGTCTGTCTCTCTGTGTCTGTCTGTCTCTGTGTCTGTCTGTCTCTCTGTCTGTCTGTGTCTCTGTCTGTCTGTGTCTCTGTCTGTCTGTGTCTCTGTCTGTCTGTCTCTCTGTGTCTCTGTCTGTCTGTCTCTCTGTGTCTCTGTCTGTCTGTCTCTCTGTGTCTCTGTCTGTCTGTCTGTCTGTCTGTCGCTCTGTGTCTGTCGCTCTGTGTCTGTCTCTGTGTGTGTGTGTAAAGGCGCCCGCATGCTTCCTATCTGAAACAGTTTGTGCATATATTATGACAACATTTTGTGACGTTTTTGTTTGATTGGTCTTCGGCTAGGGTTGTTTTTTGGCTGTTCGTGAACACTTTTCTCTCGAGGCAAGCCGAATTCGGTAGCGAAGAAATACTGCACCAAACATCTTAGTTAGATGTAAAATTGCATGACTAAGATCTCCTAAGCATGAATTTTTTTTTGTTTAATTCAGACTATTTTGGCTACGGCGTCTCAAGATGGACAAACAGTACTATTGTCGCTTCCCCCCCCTCGTTTTTCAAGCGAAGGTCTTTTTAAGCGAGCACAGCCAAACCGAAACACGCGAAAGCCTTAACACCCCCTGCATATGTGTGTCTCCAGGCTGAGATCTTCACCAAGGTGCTACAGAGTGAAGAGTATGAGGAGAATGAAGACAAGACGGTGATGGCTCTGGGGATCCTCAGCACCATAGACACCATACTCACTGTTATGGAGGACCACAAGGAGGTGAGACAAACTGTATACTCACGCATTCTACAGATATACACACACACACACGCTCACCCTATTCCAAATCGAGTCCTCTGAAGCTCCAGTTGAATGTGTGATGATTGGTGATTGATTTGCTCCCTCTCCCCTGCTTTGTGTGAACACACAGTGTTATTGAACATCCTGTATGTCAGACTAGGGCTGTGACGGTCATGGAATTTAGGATGACAGTAATTGGCCAGCCAAATGACTGTGCTCTCTGTAATAACCGTTTTCCCTCTCCGCTCCTGACCACATGTGCCTCCATAGAAATAGAATGAATAGAACGGGCGTCCCCATTCAAGTCAATGATGGTATGATGGGTGTACTGGCGGCCATTGCGAGTGTACCCATAGAAGTAAAAACAGGAAGTGTACCCATCAATATGTGCCGTGATTTGTTGATTCAACTCCACTGACATTACAGAAATACATTCCATTGCATGAGCCACACCAGTTAACATCATTTGAATGCATTTCATAACGTTGTTATGAGTCCATGTTAACGCAGAAACACTCAACCGTACGATTGCCCTGCCGCTCTGTCTTCAGTCAGCTGTTCGTGCCACATTTTACGCTTATGACTGTTATTTTATCCATAACCGTCGGTTATATGGTAATTGTGCCCTCCCTATGTCAGACCGATATTAGCCTGGGATCAATAGATCTTTGACCTTTTGATATCTCTCTTTCTCTTTCTGCCTGTATCTTTCCTCTCTCACCCTCTTGACTGCCTCTCGTTCTTTCGTTATCGTGTTCTCTCTCTTCCCCTCTCTCCATCTCCCTCTCTCTCTCAGATCACTCAGCAGTTGGAGGGCATCTGTTTACAGGTGATAGGCCTGGTGCTGCAGAAGCCCATCATAGGTATGGCAGGTGTGTGTGCTCACGTCACTGTCTGTTTTTGTGTGTACACACATACTCATTTGTTTGCGTTGTGTGTCTATTCTTCTGTGTGACCTTTTGTGGGTGTGTGTGTGTGTGTGTGCTTTTCACACACATTACACAATAACCATATTAATCTCACTTCCCTGTTCCATTGAGCTGTTCCCCGTCTTGTATAACACCTTGTCCATTTCCGTCGCACAATGAGCACGGTCTAATTATCAAAAGGTGCTTCCCAGATAACCAAGCACCGTGTGTGTGTGTGTGTGTGTGTGTGTGTGTAAGGAGAGAATACAGCTCTATGTTAATGAATGGGTTATGTGATAACTTGTATAATGTTAGTTTCCTTCAGGAAGAGTGTGGGGGGGGGGGGGGGGGGTCACTGTGGAAGATTGTTTATCTCTCAAAGGGAAACATCAATTCGATGATCTGTTTCCTCCTCTTCTCTCTCCCCTCCAGAGTTCTACGAGGAGATTCTGTCCCTGGGGTTTGGGCTGACCTGCCAGACCATCTCCCCTCAGATGTGGCAGCTACTGGCGGTGCTCTACGAGGTCTTCCAGCACGACTGCTTTGACTACTTCACGGGTAGAGTACTGAGTCACTGAGTGAGAATATTGGGCTTACACTCCTGTCTCGGTGAACATTGAATATCACAGTGAATGTGATGTTGAATAGCATGATGGTGATACTGGCTAAACATGCTGATGATCACGGTCTGTTCTCTTTCAGATATGATGCCTCTTTTGCACAACTACGTTACCGTGGATACAGACACGCTCCTGTCCAACCCCAAATATTTAGAGGTCATATACAACATGTGCAAAAAGGTGAGCGTGAGCATATGTGTGTGTGTGTTCAGGTAGAGTTTGATGAAGTGTCCCATGTTGACCTTTGACTCCTGTACTGTAGGTGCTGACCAGTGATGCAGGTGAGGATGCAGAGTGTCACGCTGCTAAGCTGCTAGAGGTCATCGTCCTCCAGTGTCGGGGGAGGGGCATCGACCAGGTGAGAGGGACCGCGAAGGCTTCTGGGTAGTATTTAAGGGTAGAAGTGGTCCCAGTTCAGCCCAAATCAGTTTGCACGGTCTTTCCTTTTCATACCCTCAATCTCCCGTTGGGAGGGATGATTGCTATCAATATTGAATTGATTCTTCTCTCTCACCCGCATGTGATTTGGCACAGTTGTATCTCTTGTTTGCTCTCTCACTCGCTCTCTCTCTCACTCTCTCCCCCCTTCTTCCAGTGTATCCCGTTGTTTGTGGAGGTTGTGTTGGAGCGGCTAACCAGAGGTGTGAAGTCCAGTGAGCTGAGGACCATGTGTCTGCAGGTGGCCATCGCTGCTCTCTACTACAACCCAGCCCTGCTCATCCACACGCTGGACAACATGCACTTCCCCCACACCCCACAGCCCATCACCGCTCACTTCATCAACCAGTGGATGAATGACACTGAGTTCTTCCTGGGGTAAGTGTATAAACTAAGCCATACGCCCTACATCCTACATCCTACGCCCTATACACTACCCACTATAAAGTGCACAGTGGATAAACAATGTGTCCTAAACCATGGTCCCTAAATACTACTAGACCCATACTGTATACGGTCCACTTCATCAACTATATTGTTAGTTATCACTGAGTCACACTGTGTTCTTCCTATAGCAGTGTAAAAACATAAGGGACATGCAATACTTATACCTACTACAGTACACTGTACATGATTAATTCACCACCTACCTGGAGTTCATTGTCTCTCTCCCTCTCTCCACTCCTCTCTCTCCCAGGCTCCATGACCGTAAGATGTGTATCATCGGACTGAGTGTTCTGATGGAGCTACCCTCCAGGCCAGTGGTGGTAGACGGGATAGCGGCTCAGATTGTCCCCAGCGTCCTGCTCCTCTTCCTGGGGCTCAAACACCTTTACTCCTCCCGCCTCAACAAGCCAGATCTTCTGGCCTGTACTGGGGTACCGGAGGAAGACCAGAACGGTGAGAGGAGGAAAACGGGTGACAGAGGAGGAGAGGAGACAGAACAAATGAGAGGGGAATGGAGAGAGCAGGCAAGAGAGGAGGAGAGAAAAGGAAAGGAGAGATGCTAAAACTGTTGAATCAAACCCGCTTCTTGGAAGCCATTGGGTAGGGCCAGGGATAATGTCAATGGTAGAAGATTAAGACACTACTAACACTAGCTATGGATGTGGTGGGAATCAGTCCTCAGCTGTTCATGTGTGTTGCTTTACACATCTATGGCCAGGTTTCAACACCTATGGATCTCTCTCTCTCTCTCTCTCTCTCTCTCTCTCTCTCGACCTCTCTCTCTCTCTCTCTCTCTCTCTCTCTCTCTCTCTCTCTCTCTCTCTCTCTCTCGACCTCTCTCTCTCTCGACCTCTCTCTCGACCTCTCTCTCGACCTCTCTCTCTCTCTCTCTCTCGACCTCTCTCTCTCGACCTCTCTCTCTCTCGACCTCTCTCTCTCTCGACCTCTCTCTCTCTCTCTCGACCTCTCTCTCTCTCGACCTCTCTCTCTCTCTCTCGACCTCTCTCTCTCTCTCTCTCTCTCTCTCTCTCTCTCTCTCGACCTCTCTCTCTCTCTCGACCTCTCTCTCTCTCTCGACCTCTCTCTCTCTCTCTCTCTCGACCTCTCTCTCTCTCTCGACCTCTCTCTCTCTCGACCTCTCTCTCGACCTCTCTCTCTCTCGACCTCTCTCCCTCTCTCGACCTCTCTCTCTCGACCTCTCTCCCTCTCTCGACCTCTCTCTCTCGACCTCTCTCTCTCGACTTCTCACTCTCTCTCTCTCTCGACTTCTCACTCTCTCTCTCGACTTCTCACTCTCTCTCGACTTCTCACTCTCTCTCTCTCTCGACTTCTCACTCTCTCTCTCTCTCGACTTCTCACTCTGCCTTCAGGTCATATTAGTTGCACTACATTTCCCTACATACCGCAGGGCAGCTGTGCTGGCATTCCTCAGTCAAGTGTGAAGAACCTGGAGTTCCAGAATATTCAGAGTGCTTCTGGGGGTTGTAGTGTTGTTGTGCAGTCAGACACAAAGGTAGTAGATGAGACTAGCTCAGAGGGAATGACTTTGAGTGTTCCATTTAGTCTCCATATTCGCTCCATTTGAGTTGATTTACCTTCTGGGAATATAGGTGTGTTATTGGGAACAGCAGGGTACAGGGGAGGTTAGGATGAAGTCAATTGTTATGTATGTTAGCTAAGCAGCTGTTACTGTAATTTGGCATATTTAAAATAGCATTAAGAAGAATTGTGCATTTTAAAAAACTTTATTCATTCTGTTTGTCTGTCTGCGTGTGTATTGCGTCCACAGAGGAGATCCCTAGTGATGAGGACGAGGTGAATGAGAACTGTAACGCCATGATGCAACAGCAGACCTGCACACGCGTAGGCCACGAGGACGATGAGGAGGAGGAGGAGGATGATGAAGACTACTGGGATGAAGAAGGGCTGGAGGGGACACCCCTGGAGGAGTACAACACGCCTCTGGAATATGACAATGGAGAGGACGAGTACCAGTTCTTCACCGCTGCCCTACTCAGTAAATGGTTACACATCTACACACACCGACTCGCACACACAGCTACTTGTGCGCACACACACACACACAGGAAAAACAAATATGCATGCATACATGTACGAAAGCGCGCGCGCGCACACACACACACACACACACACACACACAGAGGCATCTAACCCTTACTCTATCCTGTGTGTACTGTAGGGGTCCAGAACACTGACCAGCCTTGGTACCAGTCTCTGACCACGCCCCTCAGTGATGACCAGAAGAAACAGCTGCAGGAGATCTACAGCCTGTCCCAGCAGAGGAGGAGCACCGCTGCCAAGGGCCAATGGTGAGGCAGAAGAGAGGTACGGGGGACCAATGGGGAGAGAGGACAGGGGGCGAATGGGGAGAGAGGACGGGGGGGCGAGGGCTAATTGGGAAAGAGGGGAGAGCGCCAATGGGCAGGAGAGAGAGGACAGGAGGCCAAGGGCCAATGGGTTGGGAGATGGTGAGGCTGAAGAATAAGGATGCAGGGTGTAAAATACAACAACAGTAAAAGGTTGTTGATTTAAACATGTATTTTGTCAAGCATGCTGTATTTTCCAGTACGTTGAGTCCTAACACTGTGTCATGTTGTTTCAGAGCTGTAAGGGACATGGCTGGAGGCCTGGATGGAAGGAGGAGTAGCAGCAGAGTTCTGGCCTGATCTGAAGTGGATTTAAAACACACCAAGAACTGTTTCAGACCAGATCTATCTAGACTTTACTGATCCCACCAAGACCGGGCCATCTAGAACCGTAACTGAACTCGGTGGAGACCCACCAGAGACCATAACACCAGGACTTTACACTACACACTTTACGGTTCACATCTCAGACCGTAATTGGACCACACCTACCCCAGAGAGAGAGAGAGAGTGTGTGTGAGATTGATGTCCTGCTCTGTATCACTGACCAGCGAATTCATCTTCTAGTGCAGTACAGTCCTTGGGTCTGTGATTCTGTAACTGTGTGAATGTAAGTATTGTACACAAAATCTCTGTTTCTCTATAGCCTGACATTTGTTTGGTCTCGAGAGGACTGGGCAGGTGTCCTTGGTTGCCATGGCATCAATCAGAACCATGTGTCAGTTAGTCTGAACCAAAGCTGTGGTTCTAATGGACGGACAGACAGGCATGTTGGGGTGAAGGGTTAGAGGTCAGTGACCTTTAACCCACGGGGGGGTTCCTTTCACACTGATGAATTGTAATAGGGGGCAAGATGCTGGGAGGAGAGTGTTTGTTTGTCTTTGTTTTATATAACTGTTTTCATTTAACTTAAGAAAATCATAAATGTTCATGTAACATCTAGCCCTGTGCCTTTTCCTGTTATGTTACTATAGTGTGTGTGTGTGTGTGGGGGGGGGGGGAGAAATATTTTATATTGATTTCACATAGAGGATATTGCGGCAGCTGAAACGTTCCGTCTTTGTACGTCTCTTCCTGCTCTGTTGAATCATTACTAGGTCAGAGTTCACTGCTGCGATCAACCCTCATTTATAAAACATCCAGCTCAGTAGCACACAGATGGATTGAACAACTACTGTAACATCATGTAGGTGAACAGTATCAGCAGGAGTAAATATGTTTTCATAACATCATTTACAGGCTTCTCTCAGGGCCCATGTTCAAATACTTCCAAATGGATTCCTCCCATCCTCCATGGTTCTGACACAAGACAGAGGGCATAACATGGTGGATTCTGGCTTTCACCAGTCTACCAACTATCTGGACTTGGGTGTCAAATTCAAATCACAGCTGGGAATCTCTCCATGCCCGGCAGTTCTTTCTCTCCTGTCCCCAGCTGTCCAGAAAGAGGAGCCAACTGTGAAAGGAGTTTCCTCTGGAATGTTAGAGATGTCCAAATACCACAGGGCTTCTTTCTGCATTTTATAGTCAGTATTTGATTCTCTAGTGGAGTCAGAGGGCTCTGCTTGCAGGATTGGTAGTCAGATCCTGATGTTTCAGATGGGACGCTTGGATGGGTTTTGGTGCGGCAACGGCGTTCTTGCTCTCCCTCTCTCTCTCTCCCTGTGTTAGTATTCTGTGTGTGTTCGGCTGCAGTTTGTATGTTCTAGCCCACTGCAGTTTGTACTGAAGACTGTGTGTGTGCAGGACAGTAAGGAGCAGCCAAGCGTTGAAGAGCTGTCGAACTCTGCGGGCAGTGAAACCAACATAGGGTGTGTGTTATTTGTTGTTGACTAGTGTCTGGAGTTGTTTCTCTCCAGAAAATGTTCTGTTGCAATCTGCCTCTGCACTTAAGCACCGCAGTGAATTATGTTCTCCAACAACCACCCTCCCTCTCTCTTCTATTGGTCTGTATGATTGTTTTATGTAGGTGATGTTGCGTATACCTGACACTTCCAGGCCATGCTAGGATGCTGTTACACTAATCTGTGAGAGAGAGACGGAGTTAACTCTAGTCTACTGCCCTGGTAATAATGCAGGGGATTCTCTGGCCCCTGTGTCCCAGTCAGGGTGCCTCTCCTCCAGCCTGCCTGGTGGCCTCTTTCCCCCTGGGGAGCAGAGTGGAGGTAATGATGATGGCCATAGACCGTGGTGTGCTGGGCAAAGCTAATCGGATCTGATAGTATAGTCTCACTAAAGCAGCGTATGAGAAGGGCAAACAAGGGCAGAGTCAAAGAGAGAGACCTCACTGCAGTTCAGCAACCGAATAACTTCAGCTCACAGTTAAAAAGGGAGCGGAAGTCTCCAGCTAACTATTGAGTGGAGTACTGTGATGTGTGTTTGTTCTCTGGGGCAGCTAACTGCCTGTGGTCTCTGCAGTGTGTGCCTCTGTCAGAATCACTTACATGGATGGATGGATGGATGGATGTGGGTAGGCAAAGTTCAGGTGAAGTGAATTTTGTGTCATGTGGTAGTTCCCTGCCCTTTTATAGCCACCCAAAAACACACTCACACAGAGAACTCTCCTGTGTGCGTGTGTGTCCAGGGCACACAGGGACCATCTCCACCCGCCAGTGAAGCTGAGACAGATGCAGACTGACAGTGCTGACTGTGTCTCTATCGGCCCTGTGTGAGTCAGAGGTCCCCATATATATATATATATATATATATATATATATAACAGTTCTCAAGTTTCCGAGATGCTGGTCTCAAGTTTAGGGAGCATCCACAAACAGTGTAGCCTCCCTATTAAACTGGCCTCTGCTAAGAGGAGTGGACTTCTATGGCACAGGTTGAAGTGTGCTGCCTCGCATTGTAACTGTACAAGGTCACTGGTTCAAGCCCCATTCTGGCTGACTACTCCCCCTCCACCGCTGCATTAGTAATGGGATATTTGATTCCTAATGGGGGTCTTGCCTACTTTGCAACCCCTTCTCACACTCCAGTTAATTGCATTTGCTTTGGTAATGAGGGAGTCTGATTGCATATCATGAATCATGCGCCACTCTCCCGCCCTTGTGCCCCTTCCACTTGAATCCCGAAGGGTTTTTTAAAGAGAGCGGGTCACTGTCAACTTTCCCGTTCAGAGGAATAAGGCAACCTCCGAGAGCGTTCCACACACTAAAGAACTTTATTTCCAGAGGACATATATGAGATGGTTCTGTACAGAGAAGAGATGTGAATGAATAAACCACATGAGACAGAATCAGTAATAGCACAAGAGCAATTAATAGACTATAAGGGGATCGTGACATCAGCAAAGGACTAAGTAACACATAGCATCAACTACTATTAACAACTAGCAATAGTAACAACCAACAGTAAATGCACACGTTTCAATAACAACATCACTCACCGTTGTCCACTTGGAGAGAGACTGAGGAGGCTCTGACCTGAGCAGGCAGGACTCTCTGGTATCCTGCCCCCTAGCAAACTATTGGTGGCCTGATGGCAGAGGTCACTGGAAGTTTGGGCAGACAGTTTATGATCCCCTAGTCTCTGGCACCATCAGGTGATGGGTGGAGTGAGCTGCATGAAATTAGAAACCTTGCAGGCAGGAAGATCCATAACAGGTTTAGTCTGACGATTCCATCCCAAAGCTCTTCATACCTGAGTAGTAGTAGTATTATAATCACCTCTCCTTCTAATGAGCTACTCATCCTCAAGTACACCTGTGAGATTGAATACCACCTCGTGCTGCGATGGGCCTGGCGGTGGCGTAACTGCCAGGCAGGCTCATTTAGTGCAATCAGCCACCGACCTAAGGTAATGAAATCAAACGCAGTTGTAGAAAGAGAGAGGCCCACACTCGCCTCAAACATGTATCATTACCGATGGATAATGGCTATTGTGGTCGACACGCTCCGTCGCCCACAGGAATGTAGACCTGCCTAGCCCTGCTGAGCGGTGCGGCAGTTGGTGAGTGCACCATGCATTCTGAAGGCAATTAGAGCACAGAAAGCCACCTTGAACACTCACAGATGCACCATTCCAATGGGGAAAAAACAAGCAAATTAATGAGGCAAACCCGTTTCATTCTTTATAGTCAGAGAGACCACAGAGAGCAGATGTTTGATTTTCTCCTGGTCCCAGAATGGTGAGGTGAATATTTGGTGTGCAGCAATGTTCCCTCAATTTTTTATCCGGCACAGCAAATTTCAGGTCTGCTGAATGCAAACATTGAAAGTCCTGTACAACTTCCAGGGCGTTTACTGTGAACACTGAGGCTGTACCCTCTTTAAGTTACAGTTTTAACAGTGGCCAAATAGGCTACTTGATCGTAAACTATGGAGAAAATGCATCCCATAACATTTTAACATGGAAATAGCTGTTCTATCATTCAGCCGACAGTAGCAGCCTATGTGTGGTGTTCAATGTCGGCCTACATTCCATGAGACTTTTGGAAAAAAACACGCAGGCCTTGACATTAACCTGTTTTATCCACTTGTTGTTCAGACAAGGTGATTGAAAATGCTGCTGTGTTGTTTGATGCAAGTAACCACTTTACAAAATCAAATCCATTATTATTCTCCTACCATTACTACAGAGAATCAGACAAATTATGCTACACTCTGCCTATTGGCTACTTAGATTATTCAAACCTGTCTCAAAATGTAACACTGCCCCTTTAAGACCAAAACAAAAGCTCATTAACTGACTGGCTTTTCAAAGGTGTCTAGAAAGGTACACGTTTTTGTGCTCTTGTAGGAAGCAATCACTCCCCTATTGCTGACTATAAATAATCTATAACTGGGCTAATAATTCACTAACTATCAGAGGATATGAACAAAATGTACATGTGGCTTCATGCAGCTCTTGCTTTGATCTCACAAGTTCATCTACTCATGACTGCTCATGCTGTAAACGCATTCCAGTTCAAAGTAAACGGCACAGATCCATATATGGCAATAGTCTATTTGCATATAGGCCTACTGCAACTCTGATTGTTTATGCTGCACCATACGTGCTGAGTGTCGCTGTCAATGCAATAGAATCCTACTCCGATGCTTTCTGCCTACAACCAAATCTCTTGCATAGTTCGTTTTGTTTCAGTATGTTGCATTGAAAGTGGCTAATGTTGAGTCAATAGTGTTAACAGGGAAACTATAGAACAGTGGTCAGCAACCTTTTCTGAGTCAAGATCAAAATGCAAGCTGAGATCTACCGCTTAATTTATTTTTTTTACATAAAAACGTAAGCCTATGCAACATTAACCAATTAAAAACAGTACTGTAGCAGAGGTTTGTGCAGAAAGCTATAAGCCCAATACATTATCACTGCACATTGGCTTTGCTTGAATTGCCCTGCCAGTGCATTGTTGTTCCGGACATTTTTTTTAAATAATAGTTTTTTTTTAATTAGGTAGGCTATATGATCACACTACTTGTGCGACACAGCTGAGTGAGCATACATTTCAATAATTTGCTTTTTATTTTTTATTTTACTGGGCTGACGGTGCCTGTATCCCTCTTCTCTCTCTCCTCCACTGACACTGACCAAAAAGGGACAATGTCTTCCAGCTGAAGACAACTCCAGTCGCACCGCATTATTTCTGCCTCGTGCACAAATTCATGTTGTTACTCCTATGAACAGAGAAAGTGAAATATTCCTTGATATTAAAAAAGACCCAATCCACTAATAATAACGCAAGCCTATACGTTCCTACTCATTCATTACTGGTGCACTGCTTGTTGTAGAGCTGAATACAGTTGACAGTGCTGAGTATAAACTTAAACATGAACTCATTCATAAAAACAGCAGCTCTTTGCTGTATTCGTTGACAGTCTCTCTCTAGTCACAGCTTTAAACGTTTTGAAATCTCACAGTATCAACTTTGCTGTATATATTTTTTTGTGCCTGCTTCATTACTGCAGACACGGTCATCTGAGCCATTCGATTGGCCAGCGGTAAACCTACAGTGCACTTGATATGCTCTCTGGGCCCTCGGAGTTTGTACCTTCTGAACAAACGTACATGCAATTATTGAAAATAGCAACAGTTCGCTTACTCGGCGCAGAGGGCAGATGAATCGGGTACACCTACCCTCAACTGCACGAGACGAATACAAAGAAAACAGAAACATGCTTTAATCGTAGATTTTTTACAGAAATGTTTGGCTTGTTGACCATTGGACATCACTCAACTTTCCAGAGCAATCTCTTGCTTCTCTCTGCGGACTGATATTTCAGCGCGGCAGTCTCGTGGCTAAGTTTAGAGCGAACATTGGTGCGCAAAATGGATACTTATACCCAGGTGAATAGCGAGCGGCTAATGGATGAAACAAATGGTCGACAAGACGACCTTGATCCGTGTAGCCGGCTAGACGCCAGCTGCTGGGTGAAGAAATGGCCCTGAACAGCCTTCATGATGATGTGAATACAGCAACAGTATCATGTGCATTTTATAAGTCAGGGATGGACAACTGGCGGCCCACGGGCCCCACCACATTTAAAATAAAATATTTTTTAGAAACTCCTGTTGGGTCTCAACTGTTGCAAGTTAGAATATACAAGGTGCAATTTCGACACAAAACGTCTCTACACCCTATGGCAAAATGTGTACACTTGCAGGAAATTAGCTGTAAAACAGCTCGTTTTCCTATCTGCCCAATGGCAAAATGAGCAGAATTGCATGAAATGAGTTACAAAATTGCAAAATCTTCTGTCCCATGGCAAAAATGTGTAGGATTGCAGCAGTTGCTCTAAAACGAACATTCTCTACACCCTGCGAGCAACTGTGGCTCTCATGAGTTCAGATTTGTTGTGGCCCCCCACCACCATCAAAGTTGTCCATCCCTGATAGGATATCCTGTCACCGCACAACCCTCTGGCAATGACTAGAGAGCAAGAGAGGGGGAGGAAGGAGAGTAAGGGAGGGGGTACTTGACAACTTAGTTGTTTTGCCCTTTAGCATGTCTTTCCCGGTAGGCACGCCCCACCCCCTCCTCCTCCCCAGGTCCTGTCATGCTGGACTCAGAGCACAGGAGGTGGTTGTCTGCAGGTGTTGCACAAACTGGCGGTGTGTACATGGTTCAGTGGTCAGTGTGCCCCAGTGTACCCTTTGCCAACCCCTACTGTACCATCAGAGCCCCCTCCCTAGTACCACCCACTAGCTGTAGTGACAGAAAGCTATTCTCAAGTAGTAGAAAGGGCAACTGAAGTGTGTTTGTCAAACATGTTATTCATACCTTATTAAAAATGTGCTTTCACGGCAAAGTCTACACTTGTGTTAGGCACATGATTTGATTTAAAGCACATAGCCTATGTGTTTTCATCACGAGTGGAAACACTTTTGTGTGTGTTTGTGTAATTTAGCGCGGTGCAGTGTTGTGTGAGTGTCTTGTAGGCAGTCATAGTTGTCAGTCTGTGTTGCTCTCACCGCCACTCACGTAGCTGCTGACTTGCCACATCCAGGGACTGTTACACACACTCTGCTGCAGTGAATGAGTGTTAGTAACAAACTCCTCATTATTGAGTTAATAAAGCTGCATAAAAACATAGTCTCTAGGTTGCTTTCTTGAGAAATGCAGCTCCAAAATGCAGGTGTTTCAGCCTAGCTCAGTGCTTTCTGTGGTGGGAGTGGCCAGTGGAAAATATGGAGTGTAGGTGTTGGTAATGTTCTCCGGTTGTGCTGTGATTGGCTCAGTGTTGTGTTACTCATGGGGACAAAATTCAAGCCCCTTGGGTGCTGCCATAGAGTTACATTAGTAGGTCATTGGCCACAGATAAAATTACGTCAAATCACGGTATATCTACAGTAGCTTTGATTGGACTGATCATGTCAACATCATACTTTCTAAATCTTAGCTAGCAGTCATCATCATGAATCAAGTCGACAATCTGCAGGTGAATCCTTTTTAATCCTTGTCATATTAAGATAAATAATGAAGAGAAATGATAGATAATACATATCGGTGCTCATTGGCCAAATTCAACAATGAGTGGTTTGGAAGGAATCTGTGACCGTGGCTAACTGCAAGCATTGCAAAGCAATCACTAGCCTTCTATTCATTGGAGTGCCTGTGTGGTCCCAAGTCTGGGATTAAGGTTCTCTTTTCCAAGCTTAAAATGATAAACATTCAACATTGGCCATGCTGCTAATGAAGCATGATTTGTGCCGCGCTCAAAACAACTTCAATGAGTTCAAGACAACTGGGAAAATACGTTTTGAACGGTCATCCAACTCGGAATTGTAAATCCAGAATTCTGGCCTCTTTTTAGAGCTACGACCTGAAGATCACTGACGTCTTCATGATTCAACCTTGTTTTTTTTTCAAGTTCCCAGTTGTCTTGAAAGCACCATAAATCCAGAGAATGGCAGACTTTGATGACAACATTTGCCCACAAAGGACCGCCATACCACCTTCCTGTTCAAGTGAGCACAGCACAGCAAGGTGAGTCAAAAATGTATTGTATGCTGCTGCATAAATTATGTAATATGCCAGGGAGATATGTATACTGTAACTAAGAAGGTAATACTAAATGTATGGTGTGTAGTAAGCTGTTAGTAGCCCATGTGCCTCACCATAATAATTTGGTCTATTTACCCCTCTTAATTTCACCTACTATTCTGACTTGGTGGTGCACATGTAGCCTATAACCTGTTTTTGAGAAATGTAATCATTGAATATTGTAAGAGTTTTTGTCTGCTTATATGCCCCCTTTATTTATCCTACAGTTCTGATTTGGTGTACAGGGAGAACACTGTAAGAACGGCCCATGTTCTGAATTCTGTCGCTGTACATTTCAAAAGTGCTGAACAAATAGTTATATTTACTACGTCTGTCCTGGCTCGCTCATTGATGTCTTATTCAAACTGATGGATTGCCTCTTGTCTGCTCGTCGTCCCCTTATGCCATAGTTTGTACATCTCCATTGTCAGTAGAAACCACATTTGTTTAAGCAAGTCAGCCATGTCGGCTATGTTTTTTGTAAAGGCAGTAAACGAGGCTGAATTAACTGTTTCGTTGCCAGGCAAGGCTCCGCTGATAGCCAGATGTGGCAGTGTTGGGACTGCTGTTGGGACTCTGCTGTTGGGACAGCTTTATGTAGGCCCTAACAGTTTGTGTGTACCGTTTGTCACCGTTATATTGCAATTAATGTATTGTTTAGTATTGTGTAGTGGCTTTGCTGGCATGCATCCCACATTATTTTATTATTTTGCCCCACAGAGATTTACATGCTAAAATCGCCACTGTGTGTATATGCATTTGATCAGAATGACTAACCTGATGGATTATGGGAAGCAGCTATATGGATGTCCTCCACACTGCTTGAATAAGAAATTATTTAGTCTGGTCCATCTGTGCTTGTCCTTCAGTGCAGTTGTGTTTTCAGCTCACAGCTCTGTCCTGTCCCGAAGCCTCTAAAACAGAGACAGAGAAAAAACATCATACCCTTGGCTCAGTCTGTCAAGGTTGTGGCGCTGGATTTGCTCACAGCCTCACACACATAGAGTAGGCTACATACACACCACCGCCCTGCACTGACAGACACACACACATACAAACTGACACACACACACAAACTCTGCCCACCATCCCCACAGGACACAAAGAGACCTAATTCTCTACCCTTCATTTGTCTGAGAGCTAAAGTCGTCTCAGGCGTCAGACTGGAACTGACAGATATGTTAATGTCAGTGAGAACACTGGATATTTAAGGGAAGTGTGTGTGTGTGTGTGTGTGTGTGTGTCCATCCTCATCTGCGTTTCTCATATATATATATATATATATCAGTCTGTGTGAGATGGATTCATCCTAAAGCACTGTTAGCATTATTAAACACCAAACCCCAAACAAATTCATACTGGATGTGATTGTGTTGGCATATTTCCCTCCCAACAGATGGCGGTAAAAAAAATAGGCCATTGTAGAAGTATAACCATTCCTCTTCATCAACAGGTGATGATGCTGCCTTGCCAATGCAACTTTATGGAGAGGGTCATTGGCATGGACACTGGTGGTCGGCTGGTGTTTGGCCAGGCAGGACAGGAATGACAATGAGTAGTTTTAACCACAAGAGGGACAACGACTATGTTTAACTGGACGGACATATTCGGACATACGCACACACACACACACTCTATTTTTAAGTGCTACATCATTTGGAAGTCAAGCACCTGTATGCAATTGTCTCCATTAGTCATATTGCGTCAGCGGGGATGGTTTTGACACTGGCTCTGCGCTGTCTGAGAGCGCAGTTTCTGTACTGGGACTGGACGATCCCTTCACCTTTACCTGCTGCATATGAATGTAGCCCTTCATTACTTGCCATCTTGACTGTACAGGTTTCTGTGAAGGACAGCAGCAGGAGTGGTGTGGGGTTGCAGTGGCCAGCTGGTGTGCCTGTAGCAGGGCCCGCTGGATGGATGATCATCATACAACACAACAGCCGTTCCCACCGACCAGGCTGGCACTACACCTGCATTCTGCTGCTGAGGGCAAACTCAACACCAGCCTATTTAGAAATTATTAAAGTGACGCTTTGAAAGAGGATTTTTTTTGTTTTTGGAAAGTGTAGATTTAACATACTGACCTAGTGGATGTTTTTTCAATGAATAGATTTTCAGTAGGCCTAGTACAGTAGCCTACAAGGAAGTGGATGGATATTAAATCTTATACTCATCATAACCTGCTATGGTCAGGTCAATATCCCACATCGTAACCATCATCATGGTTCATTGATTTATGGTTATCTCTCTAGTAAACATGTTTATTACCTGTGTCTATACTGAGCTTACAAAACATTAGGAACATTTTCCTAATATTGAGTTGCCCCCCTTTTGTCCTCAGAACAGCTTCAATTCATCGGGGCATGAACTACAAGGTGTCAAAAGTGTTCCTCATTAGGGATTCTGCCCCTTGTTGACTCCAATGCTTCCAACAGTTGTGTCAAGTTGGCTGGATGTCTATTGGGTGGTGGACCATTCTTGATACACACAGGAAACTGTTGAGCATGAAAAACCCAGCGGTGTTGCAATTCTTGACACACACAAACCGATGTGCCTGGCACCTACTACCATACCCCGTTCAAAGGCACTTAAATATTTTGTCTTGCCCATTCCCCTCTGAATGGCACATATACACTCTAAAAATGAGGTGTTTAACAAGGGTTCTATAATCCTCAAAGTTATTTGAAGAACCTTAGGGTTCTTGGCACTAACAGTTGGGCAGTTAGGTTCCTGCACGAACCCCATAGGAGGTGGGGTTTAATTGAGGAACCTCCTTAGTTGTTGGAGGTTCTTGCAGGAACCTAACTGCCCAACTGAAACATTTGGATTTGAAAGGACAGCAGGGGCAGGCACTTAAATGAAAAATATAAAGATGCCCTCGATTTAAGGTAAGGTTTGTCCCTTGTATGATCTAAATTAATATTGTATTTTCAAATTTGTGCAAATATTTCTAAAACAGAAAATGGACACAATCCAATGGATATCAATCAACAGAGGTAGGAATATACAGGGTATGAGAATATGTTGAAGGCTAGCTGTATTGGGTGCAGATGACTGAACTGCTCACTTCTGTGTCTGCAGGTATACAGGCGATGAGGCATACAAAGGTATGTCTGTTGGTATGTTATGGAGATCACATGTACCATCCTCCCTTGCCTCTTCAATGAATATCCCATAGGCCTCTACATTATGGATAAGATATGTGAATGAAAACCATCATCAAAACAGTATTTTACCACAAAAACCAAGGTATGAATACTGTCATGTGCATGTTTTGTTAATCATCTGTATAATTACTATTTTTTGGGACTCACGGACTTCACCCTCCCTACACCTCTGATGAATATAACAGGAAACCTGTTCAATCACCATGCACTGCAAAATCATTCTGGCTGTGGATACGGAGAACATCAACACATTAACATCAACAGGCCAGAGGATATACCCATTGGACTTGGGGCTCTGATGGGAGTTTACCTCGTATTTACATGTTTTATTCTGTTTGCCACTAAAATCCTAATAAACAATGACAACTAAACTATTGTGTTATTGTTGTGCATATTATTATTATTATTATTATTAATAATAGGGGAGGGGGGTAGTTCAGATATTAACCCCAAAAGGTTCTTTGAGGATCTATTAAAAGGGGTTCTTTGAAGAACTTATAAGGGTTCCCCCACAGTTTCCATTTGAAGAACCCCTAAATGATACTACAGGAACCTTTTATTTTTAGAGTGTAGTTCAATGTTCCCCAAAAGGTTCTTCAAAAGGTTATTTGAGGATCCATTGAAAGGGATTCTTTGAAGAACCCTTAATGGTTCTTTGAAGAACTTATAGGGGTTCCCCGACAGTTTCCATTTGAAGAACCCCTAAAGGATACTCCATGAATCTTTTATTTTTAAAGCGTACGCAATCCATGTCTCAATTGTCTCAAGGCTTGAAAATTGTTTTGTTTTTTACCTGTCTCCCCTTCATCTTCAAAATCAAATGTATTTATATAGCCCTTCTTACATCAGCTGATATATCAAAGTGCTGTAAAGAAACACAGCCTAAAACCCCAAACAGCAAGCAATGCAGGTGTAGAAGCACGGTGGCTAGGAAAAACTCCCTAGAAAGGCCAAAACCTAGGAAGAAACCTAGAGAGGAACCAGGCTATGAGGGGTGGCCAGTCCTCTTCTGGCTGTGCCGGATGGAGATTATAACAGAACATGGCAAAGATGTTCAAATGTTCATTAATGACCAGCATGGTCAAATAATAGTAATCACAGTGAACAGGTCAGGGTTCCATAGCCGCAGGCAGAACAGTTGAAACTGGAGAAGCAGCACGGCCAGGTGGACTGGGGACAGCAAGGAGTCATCATGCCAGGTAGTCCTGAGGCATGGTCCTAGGGCTAAAGTCCTCCGAGAGAGAGAAAGAAAGAGAGAATTAGAGAGAGCATTACTTAAATTCACACAGGACACCAAATAAGACAGGAGAAGTACTCCAGATATAACAAACTGACCCAAGTCCCCCGACACATAAACTACTGCAGCATAAATACTGGAGGCTGAGACAGGAGGGGTCAGGAGACACTGGCCCCATCCGATGATACCCCCGGACAGGGCCAAACAGGCAGGATATAACCCCACCCACTTTGCCAAAGCACAGCCCCTGCACCACTAGAGGGTTATCTTCAACCATCAACTTACCATCCTGAGACAAGGCCGAGTATAGCCCACAAAGATCTCCGCCACGGCACAACCCAGACGGGGGGGGGGGGGGGGGGGGGGGCGCCAACCCAGACAGGACCACGTCAGTGACTCAACCCACTCAAGTGACGCACCCCTCCTAGGGATGGCATGGAAGAGCACCAGTAAGCCAGTGACTCAGCCCCTGTAATAGGGTTAGAGGCAGAGAATCCCATTGGAGAGAGGGGAACCGGCCAGGCAGAGACAGCAAGGGCGGTTCGTTGCTCCAGTGCCATTCCGTTCACCTTCACACTCCTGGGCCAGACTACACTCAATCATATGACCCACTGAAGAGATGAGTCTTCTATAAAGACTTAAAGGTTGAGACCGAGTCTGCGTCTCTCACATGGGTAGGCAGACCATTCCATAAAAATTGAGCTCTATAGGAGAAAGCCCTGCCTACAGCTTTTTGCTTAGAAATTCTAGGGACAATTAGGAGGCCTGCGTCTTGTGACTGTAGCATACGTGTAGGTATGTACGGCAGGACCAAATCGGAAAGATAGGTAGGAGCAAGCCCATGTAATGCTTTGTAGGTTAGCAGTAAAACCTTGAAATCAGCCCTTGACTTAACAGGGAGCCAGTGTAAGGAGACTAGCACTGGAGTAATATGATCACATTTTTTGGTTCTAGTCAGGATTCTAGCAGCCGTATTTAGCACTAACTGAAGTTTATTTAGTGCTTTATCCGGGTAGCCAGAAAGTAGAGCATTGCAGTAGTCTAACCTAGAAGTAACAAAAGCATGGATACATTTTTCTGCATAATTTTTGGACAGAAAATGTCTGATTTTTGCAATGTTACTTAAATGGATAAAAGTTGTCCTTGAAACAGTCTTGATATGTTTGTCAAAAGAGAGGTCAGGTTCCAGAGTAATGCAGAGGTCCTTCACAGTTTTATTTGAGACAACTGTACAACCATCAAGATTCATTTTAAGATTCAACAGAAGATCTCTTTGTTTCTTGGGACCTAGAACAAGCATCTCTGTTTTGTCCGAGTTTAAAAGTAGAAAGTTTGCAGCCATCCACTTCCTTATGTCTGAAACACAAGCTTGCAAGGAGGGCAATTTTGGGGCTTCACCATGTTTCATTGAAATGTACAGATGTGTGTCATCCGCATAGCAGTGAAAGTTAACATTATGTTTTCGAATGACTTCCCCAAGAGGTAAAATATGTAGCGAAAACAATAGTGGTCCTAAAACGGAACATTGAGGAACACAGAAATGTACAGTTGATTTGTCAAAGGACAAACCATTCACAGAGACAAACTGATATCTTTCCAACAGATAAGATCTAAACCAGGCCAGAACTTGTCCGTGTAGACCAATTTGAGCTTCCAATCTCTCCAAAAGAATGTGGTGATCGATGGTATCAAAAGGTCATTTATCACCTTCACAAGTGCAGTCTCAGTGCTATGATGGGGTCTAAAACAAGACTGAAGCTTTTCGTATACATTATTTGTCTTCAGGAAGGCAGTGAGTTGTTGCGCAAACAGCTTTTTCAAAAAATGTTGAGAGGAATGGGAGATCCGATATAGGCAGATATATTTTAGATTTTCTGGGTCAAGGTTTGGCTTTTTCAAGAGAGGCTTTATTACTGCCACTTTTAGTGAGTTTGGTACACATCTGGTGGATAGAGAGACGTTTATTATGTTCAACATAGGAGGGCCAAGCACAGGAAGCAGCTCTTTCAGTAGTTTAGTTGGAATAGGGTCCAGTATGCAGCTTGAAGGTTTAGAGGCCATGATTATTTTCATCATTGTGTCAAGAGATATAGTACTAAAACACTTGAGTGTCTCCCTTGATCCTAGGTCCTGGCTGTCAATCTACACGGATTGAAGTGGATTTAACAGGTGACATCAATAAACTTTCATGTGGATTCACCTGGTCAGTCTATGTCATGGAAAGAGCAAGTTCCTAATGTTTTTGTTCACTCAGTGTACACTGTCATGAAGTTGGCCCGGGGGTACGTTTATGACAGTCATAAATACCTCTTCCCCCCTTTTTCCTCTCTCTATGCTACTGATGTTACATTTGCAAACACCTTGGTTAACATAGAGATTCTGGGAACATCAGAATGTGGGGGGAAATTATCTATATTCTGGTAATCCGACCAATTGAACATATGTGGTGGTACTTAATGAATATGATGTCAGTTCGGTTGTCATCTGAGACATTCTCTTCAATGATAAGATGACATAAACTCTACAGTGGAAAGTCTACACATCAGAGTTATCGGATTCACATGGAATTGTTGTTCAATCTAAATGTTTGAATATGAAATTATTCGTGATGGGATGAAATGTGATTTTAGCTTCTAAAATATGAGATTTGGGTTTTCATGAGTGAATTAGGCCCGACTCAGTGGCCCGCCCACGTGAAGAGACATAGGTTGTAAACTATGAAACACACCCCTTTTCTCCCTTCCTATATAAAGCCTTGATGACAATATAACCTCCTGTTCTGAGGATGTGAGGACGACGGTCTGATGTCAGAATGGTTCAGATAATAACTACAGAACGAAGCCAACATCAGCGTGAGCTTTGGTTGCGAATGGTATGAACTTTGAACTCTTATTCACTACAGAAGTGATACCTCCTAGCCGTTGAGTTAGCAACAGCAGCTGCAAACGCAGGTTAGGAAGGAACAGACAGAGTATCCCGTCTACCAAACAACGATGTTACTACAACGTATCCAATTTACCAGCAGAGACATTCTTCAAAGGACAAAGGACTCGGTTGGGCAACACGGCCTTCCATCTACCACCAACCTACTGAAGCGCAGCTCAGAGTAAATATTTATTGCATTTTCCTTTTCCAAATGGTCGGTAATTTAGAATGCATAAGATATTGTATTTACGATAGCACAGCTTCGCCCTTTGTTCCTCAGTCTTCCCGCTCTTTCACTCAAACCCAGACCCTTTTCTTTTGTGTAACAAGCTGTCATATCTGTTCTGCCCGCTAGGGACGTTTTCCTTTATGACGTAATTTGTAATCAAGTTATGATTAATTATGTGTATGTGTAATTCTGTGTGATTAGTTAGGTATTTAGTAAATAAATAATTAAACCCAATTTTGTATTGCTGATTCAACTTGTTAGCCAGGGTTTGTGCAGATAACCAAGAATTTACAACTTTCAGATGAGACTGAATTAAGGTGACGATTAATATTGACTGCTATTGATGTAAAATATTACTAGGTCTTTAAGAGTTTATTCGGAAGATAACAGCTCTATAAATATTATTTTGTGGTGCCCCGACTCTCTAGTTAATTACATTTACATGATTAGCTCAATCAGGTAATATTAATTACAGAGAAATTATTTTATAGAATAGCATGTCATATCACTTCATCCGGCATAGCCAAAGACACGACAACACTCTAAAAAGAAAAGGTTCCTGGAGTATTATTTAGGGGTTCTTCAAATATAAGTTCGCCGAAGAACCCCTTTTAATGGATTGTCAAATAACTTTTTGAAAAACCTTTTGGGGTTCATTTTTTATCTACCCCCCTACCCTATGAATATTATTAATATTATGCATAACAAGAACAACAATAACACAATAGTTTAGTTGTCAGTGTTTATTATGATTTTAGTGGCAAACAGAATAAAACATGTAAATACGAGGTAAACTCCCATCAGAGACTCAAGTCCAATGGGTATATCCTCTGGCCTGTTGATGTTACTGTGTTGATGTTCTCCGTATGCATAGCCAGAATGATTTTGCAGTGCATGGTGATTGAACAGGTTTCCTGTTATATTCATCAGAGGTGTAGGGAGGGTGAAGTCCGTGAGTCCCAAAAAATAGTAATTATACAGATGATTAACAAAACATGCACATGACAGTATTCATACCTTGGATTTTGATCAGATTTTGCTCAGATACCTGCAGACACAGAAGTGAGCAGTTCAGTCATCTGCACCCAATACAGCTATCCATTGGAATGTGTCCATTTCCTGTTTTAGAAAGATATGCACAAATATCATCCTAAAACAATATTCATGTAGATCACGAGGAGATAATTACATTTTCAGTTAAGTGCCTGCACCTGCTGTCCTTTCAAATTAAAATCCAAATGTTTAAGTTGGGCAGTTAGGTTCCTGCAAGAACCTCCAACAACTAAGGAGGTTCCTCAATGAACCCTACCTCCTATGGGGTTCTTGGAATAATATTTTGGGGGTAATTTTCAGTGCCAAGAACCCTACGTTTTTTGAGGATCTTAGAAGAACCCTTGTTGAACCCCTATTATTTTGTGTATAATAACCTGCTAGGCAGGGTAAGAGTCAGTGACCTCGAGCTCACAGAGACAGACAAGGTATTTGTTTTCTCATCTCTCCCACTCAGACTGACAGGACACGGGCATGTATCTAACTCACTCTATTAGCGCGTCCCCACATGGCCCGTCCTAGACAATCATTCGTTTATTATTGTCCTAGTCTAAAGATAAAGGTCATGTCGGCTGGAACAGTACGCCGCGCGCTATTGATTTTCGATCTAGATGGTGCTAATGAACCTCTCTAGCTCTGCGAAGGCCTGTACTGCGCCGTGCGCATGCGTCAAGAGGAGGTTTCTCATTTCGCTGGCTGTTCCATAGTCAGTCCCCGCAGCCCACTGTAGGCAATACAGTCGCTACCTGCCGGTCTAGTGGAACGGATATGGCTCCCCACTCACCCCGGCTTTTTCCCAGACCCAAGCGGCTTGTTGCCAGGCAAGGGCCGACATGACAGTACACCGACGAGAGAAGACCCCTGGTCGGCTCCGCCTGTCGGTCCCGTTAGAAGCGGGGAGAGGAGCGGGTCGATATGCCGTGTTGCTGGCTCTGTGCGCGCTGTGCTACAGTAACTCTCTGCATGGGGAGTTCGTGCACGACGATGTGTGGGCTATCAGCAATAACCCCGACGTCCGGCCCGGGTCCAGCCTTCAGAGCATCTTCTCCAACGACTTTTGGGGCAAGAGGATGGCGGACAACACAAGCCACAAGTCCTACAGACCGTTATGCATCCTCACCTTCAAGTAAGTTCTCTCTCTCCCCTCTCTCCTATAGCTCTCTGTGGTTATCTTCCCAGCATCGGTTGCAAAGTCTATGTAGTTTACTTGAACAGTTGGGTCTCGGGCTGGAATGAGAAACAATGTTGCAGAAGTTGGTGGCAATGTCCAGAAATGCGCCGGCCTCGTCAGCTATCCTACCTGTGATCGGATACAATTAATACCACGTATCCGTTCCCAGAAATAGGCTGACGTCATAGGCTAGCATATTGTAGGTTACTTCGATCGCCTGCGGTTATGAACGACGCACATCTGCACTTACCATAAACAAACATGCATGTAGCCTAATGGGTTATAAACAGACTGCTACCGCGGTCCGGTTGCGCAGTTAGCTAAACTTGCTGAAGCGTGCCATGAACACTGCTCGCTCGCAAGAACATCCGCTTTTATTTGTGCTCGTTGATCTTAGAATATGCTACTTGAAACATTTTCAAATAGCCCAGTGTCGACATACAGTATGTTAGCTGGACCAGGCAGATATTGACCGTTTTTTGCCTCCACACTTGTTGCTTGCTGTGGAATCCCTGAATTCGCACTCAGGTTCACTTCAATGTATTTTTGGCGGATATGTTTGACACTCCAGAACATTTATCGGCCACATTTTGGAAATGAGTGTTGAATGTTGTTGTATCAACTAAACAAACAGTCGTCATTCAAGGGAACTTTTCCAGACAGTGTCATTTTATTCTCCGGGTACACACACTGGAGAGGGCGTGTCACAGGCTGCGCAATGGGACGCGAGAGGGTTCTGGCTCTCGGCTCAAGCGTTAGTCAACCAGAAACATTAATAGCCTACACATTTCACAGATTGATGAAAAAACATACTGCAGACTATTTGAAAGATGTGTTGATATGAAAACTACACACAAACCATAGGCTCTGTTTCTATCTAGCACATGTAGGCTATGTAATCAGCGAGGGCACAAATTGCTTGGTTTTCTTCAGCAGGCAATACAGTTGAAATATAAACAATAGATATGAAAATCCTGGAATATTAATATGAACCATTCAGGCGGTAGACAACCACAGGATAGACCGATTCTCTGCCTGGTAAAGCTTTGTGCTACTTTTTTTGCACGGGACTGTGGATACACTCACACCGTCCTATGTATGGAACTTATCTATTCTAATACTTTGAGTTCTTAGTAAGACATCTCCACTGTCACTCTGTCGCTGTATCCTCTGACCTCTTCGCAGAGCCTGAACCGCATGCCAACCACGTGCTGCTCCTCCCCGACACTGCACGATGCGCCAGAAAATACATTTCAAAAAATATATTATTTCTTCTCTGCGCTACATTCCTGTGTTGAGCGTGTAGGTATCAACATCCTCTTTGAAAAGAGCACATTCAGAGCTGAAGTCGCGAGATGCTGATTATGACAACAGAGAGGTTGTCAGCTGCTGTGTGTGAGTGTGCTGAATACTTAGTGTGCTGGTACGGGGGAGAGGGAAGGCTGATGTGCTGAGGCGTTGAATGGGTTTCTCTCTTTTGAGGCGGTTGATGGAGCATCTGGTTGTATCGCGCTCTCCTTCTGGTTCTGCAGTTGGTTACCCACACACTGCTGTCAAGCCAAGCAGCTGAATCTCCATCTACACATAGCCCAAAACTGGCCAGATGCATTCTCTGTGGTATGTACGCTCACGATCAGTTGTCAGTGTCTCAGTGACACTACAGTACCTTGTCTGGTCTCCTCTGTGTTCGCTTTAAGTTCAGACTAAATGGGGCAAATCTGACTCACATTTGCATGTATGCTTCCTTATTATGGGAGACTAAGTGCCTATTTACACACATGTACCGTATATGGGTCAGTGGTACATATGTACACTCACACACACACTCCCACATCTATGCCCTTGAGGATCTGCTAGGTATATCTGTCATTTCGACATGCAGGGGCTCACACCTCATACACACACACACACACACACACACCAACGCACGTTGTGCCTGTGGGGGCTCTGTGCTCAGTATAGCAGTGTGTTTCTGTGTCCGTGATCACTGTCGGGCCTCTGAGACGGTCCTCAAGGTGAAGGACACACACCCCTGAAGCACTTTAAAGTAGCCTATTAATGGAACAATGGCTTTGGGGAGAGAGCAGGAGGGGACCAAGGGAGAGGGGGAGTTATAGGTAGGTAGAGAGAAGGAGGGAGGAAGTGAATGGGATGAAAAGAGAGGGGCATAACAACCGAGAACAACAGAAGAACTGGCTATGAGATCACATCACAGCATATGTTCCAGCACCCCCCCCCCCCTCTTGAATCCCACCCAGAGGACATAGTATAAACATGGTACAACAGTGTAAAGACATAACCTGCTGAAGCCTCGGTCATATTCCCTGTCGCCTCCAACACAGCCAGGCTGCCTGGGGACAGTTACTGTGTGCTTTGGGAGCTGGACACCTGTCTGTTTCAGCATTGACCAGTGTAACCACTCTACCTGCACGGCTCAACACTTCTATCACAATACAGAGACTATAGTGCTGTAGCTAGGCAACGGTGAAACAAAAATGACACCTATACAGTGGTGGGCCTAGAGTTTTTCTTTCTGGTCAGGGGATGTGGTGTGGAAAACCTCCAGATCCTAGTCGTAGGGTATAAGAAAGGCCTTGTTTTTCCTGGTCAGATCACATTGTCAGGAAATTGTCCGCTGTCCAGTCTCTGGTCTCTAATTGAAATGCATTCATTTTAATAACAGAGTGCACATCCGCCATGACTCACTGAGAAGGCCTATCCTACAACATCCACTATGTCTGATCTATGATGTAACACAGGATATAGGAGGGGTGGAGCCTGCTTTTCATCATCACTTAATGGATTGGACGTTGGCTTTTATGAGACATCCCCATTATCGCTTATGTGTGACAATCAGCTCTATGGTCTTTCCCCCATTAAAACCCATGTTACGTTCTCTTCAGATTCCCTTCTGTCTAGTTTAGTTCAGTTTCAGATTCTCCCAGTCTTTCACCCTGGAAATGTGTGGGTTTCTTCACATTAGTAGTCGGACTGTGCTCGTTTAATGACGAGAGAAACAGGCTGTTTTACGGAGATGGTGTAATACTGTAATTGAATTCATAATGGAGGTTTGGGGTTGGGATTCTTCTCTTTGAGACGGGGGAGGAATCATAATTACAATCTCACGGAGAAATGCTTTTATGTAACCTGAACTAATGGTTTTCTGTACCTGGGTGTGTAATGGAGATTTTAGTATTGTGTCATAACTGTGTGTGGGTGGGGGGAAAAAATTAATTTGAAAAGACATATGCAGATATGAGATATATTCTATGAAGATTCCAAATGGCTTATCTCAGCCTTTTTACACCATCAAAAAGCCTATTTAAAGGGAGATTATATGTGTTTCTGTGCTGGCATTTCAAAATGCTCGGCTTCATTCATGTGTAAAATAATTAGGGTTAGGCTCATCCATTTAAAATCGGGTAATTAAAGGGAAGGGAATATCCTCAACAAAAATTAATTTAATTGTATTCAATTCATGTAATTACCTTAAGTTAGATACCCGTCCTGAATTTAATTGACTCCGGTCGAATGGAATTGACCCCAGCCGTGATTGGACTGTAGTCATTGGTGATGGAGGAAACTGTAAAGGAGGGTCATAGTTCCGGACACTGTGGCTGTGAAACATTAGCAGCGAATGTTTCATATCCTGCAGTTTTAGTTTGAATAAGTCTCTTTTCTCTCTAATTATGATGGTAAAATGTGGTTGATTACAGATCTGGTGATTTTGATTACAAAATGGTGATTACAATTACAATCTCTCTCTCTCTCTCTCTCTCTCTCTCTCTCTCTCTCTCTCTCTCTCTCTCCATCAGATTGAACATCCTCTTGGGTGGAATGACCCCTCTCTACTTCCATGTGGTCAACGTGTGTCTTCACTGTGCCGTGACCTGTCTGCTCATGCACACGTGCGATCGCTGCGTGTTTGACGACCCCCGTCTGGCCTTCCTCACCGCCCTCCTCTTCGCTGTGCACCCCATACACACTGAGGCTGTGAGTATGCACGCACACACACGACCCCCTCTAGCAGACATGCTTCTTCTTAATGACTCCTCCCTCACGTGTAAAACCAATGACATGGATTGCGTCACATACTGTAGAGTAGCACTACTTTGTGACACATGCAGTCACCCTCTGACGTGGTAATCTGTGACTAACTGTGCTCTCACTCACTCATCTCGCTACTGGTGAATCAGGTCCCTGTTCAATAAGTCCGGAAAAGGCAACCTTCCTGTTTTCATATTGCTGGTTCCAGCTCCATGACTTTAGTTTTGAATGTTTGAAAAGTAGCGAGGCAAGGGTAGGCTAGTGGTTAGAGCGTTGGACTAGTAACCGAAAGGTTGCAAATTCATATCCCCGAGCTGACAAGGTACCAATCTGTCGTTTTGCCCCTGAACAGGCAGTTAACCCACTGTTCCTAGTCCGTCATTGAAAATAAGAATTTGTTCTTAACTGACTTGCCTATTTAAATAAAGGTAAAATAAATAAAAAAGTTTTACAAATGCAAATCCTGTGTGGAGGAGAATTATAATTCATTCTCACAGGTGAAGGTAGAAGAAAGACTGCTGTGTTAAAGTTAGAGCTCTGCAGAGACACTGAGTGAAACGGAGAGAGAGATGAAGAGGGCGAAGGAGAAAAATGTGGAGAGGGCAAGGCAGAGGAATGTATGAGATGGTGGAGAAAGCGAAGGATAAAAGGAGGGGCGAGGGAGAGAAAGAGAGCAAGAGGGAGCTGAATGAAGAGCAGCAGGGGTGAGAGCTGAGCTACACTATAGAGCTCTACAGGGTGCTCCCTTGAGCCCCTGAGAGAGAGAGAGAGAGAATAATAATAATAATAATAATGGAGAGGAGAGAGTCTGTGTCAAGTCTGTGTCTTGCATCCCAATCAGCCTTAGTCTCTCTAGTGTTAATCCTGCAGTTCCCTTTATCCTTCCATCTGTCCCCAGTGTGAGCTTCAGCCCAGGCTTCATTGCCCAACCTTCTCCCTAAACCATAAACTAATCATGGACCAACCTCCAGCTCATAACCCCTGTCCACTTCCACAGCCACTCGAATCACATCCACA
The DNA here is from genome assembly GCF_013265735.2 of Oncorhynchus mykiss. NCBI lineage: Eukaryota > Metazoa > Chordata > Actinopteri > Salmoniformes > Salmonidae > Oncorhynchus > Oncorhynchus mykiss. The sequence goes on along the minus strand of NC_048585.1, from coordinate 27,335,218 downwards.
TCCACTCGAGTCTTTAGCCTCCTAGCTCATACCAGCACTTGCCTCCCTAGCATACATTTTCAGGAGCTTCAGTCCCATTTCCACCCAGTGTCAGTCTGCTAGGCAGTCATGCAGTAAGTAGTTAGTCAGTCATTCTGAGGGCTGGGGCTGTGTCTCTGCAGTGAGTGACTGTGCCAGTGGTACCAGAATCTGATGAACTCAGTGCAGTAAACCGGTTACGTCATTAGCCAGGGGACCAGCTGGAGTTCACTTCACTTATACTGATGAGGAGACACACACACACACACACACACACACACACACACACACACACACACCACAATAAGACAGAGAATAAAAAGTGGCTTATCCCTCATCCTCCCTCTCTGTGGAGCTCCTGGCATCACACAGTCCCTGTCTCCCTATCCAATATGGCCGCCATAAAGATGCAGTCATTCAGATCTGCAGCCAGTGAATGGAGGTGCTGTTCAAGGCTGAAAGCCCTCTATTCATCCCACTCTCCTGCTGAGAGAGACTGGTCAGGTCATGTGGGGATCCCACTGACCGTCTGCGTGACTCACTGTCCACTTAGGCACACACATGGTTGGCATGGCGAAGTAGATGTTGCTGAGTGTCTTAGCTGTAGGGAAAAGACCGGCCAGACAGAGGTGAGGGACGCTATACTGTAGATATTTTTTCTCCTGACTTTTAACACCATGTTATTAAGAAAATACATATTTTGCAGACCTGAGGGAGTGTGTGTGGTGTGTGTGTGATATATGTGTTTGGGTCTGTGTCCTTGGGCCGTATTGTATATTCTACTCCATGTGTTAAGTTTAGAGTGGGGGAGCTGCAGCTGTGTTCAAATTCCTGCAAAAGTATGTAATTGGCTAGAAGGAGGTAGTCTGTGTTTTGTGTGTATGTGTGTTTGTGCCAGTGAACAGAGCCCAGTGTGTGTAGAGCAGAGCAGGCCAGAAGACAGCAGTGGAGAGGTGGGAGAGCCATACTTATTATTACAGCAGCTCTGGTTAACACAGTAGCTATTATTGAAACACCTTTGTGTCAGTCAGTTCAGTGTATCACTGTCACCATTGTGTCACCACTGTCAGAGGTACCGTCTATCACTATAGGTTTATGGACATGTTTGGTGCTGGGTTAAAGAGGAGTAGTATGGTACTGACTAGCGTCCTGTCCAGGGGGTGTACTTGTACATCAAGCTGCCTCACGCTACAGAAACAGGATGGGCCCAGTCCGTTCTGGCTTGGACAAGGCTAATTACTGACTACTGTAGTAGGGGTGTGTGGTGGGGTAGTACTTTAAATCAAATCAAATTTTATTAGTCACATGCACCGAATACAGCAGGGCACTGCTTACTTACGAGCCCCTATGCAGTTTAAAAAAAATACAGATAAGAGTAAGAGATAAAAGTGACAAGTAATTAAAGAGCAGCAGTGAAATAACAACAGCGAGACTATATACAGGGGGACTGATACAGAGTCGATGTGCGGGGGCACTGGTAATTTGAGGTAGTATGTACATGTAGTTAGAGTTATTAAAGTGACTATGCATAGATGACATTGGCTGCAGACAGCGTGATCACACAGTTTTCTGGATCAGCTGCTGCTCTCATGTATGTTTCAGTGTTATTTGCCTCGAAGAGAGCATAGAAGTAGTTTAGCTCGTCTAGTAGGCTCATGTCACTGGGCAGCTCTCGGCTGTGCTTCCCTTTGTAGTCTGTAATGGTTTGCAAGCCCTGCCACATCCGACGAGAGTCAGAGCTGGTGTAGTACGATTTGATCTTAGTCCTGTATTGACTCTTTGCCTGTTTTGATGTTTCGTCCGAGGGCATAGCGGGATTTCTTATAAGCTTCCGGGTTAGAGTCCCGCTCCTTGAAAGTGGCAGCTCTAGCCTTTAGCTCAGTGCGGATGCTGCCTGTAATCCATGACTTCTGGTTGGGATATGTACGTACAGTCACTGTGGGGACGACGTCATCGATACACTATTGATGAAGCCAATAATTGATGTGGTGTACTCCTCAATGCCATCGGAGCAATCCTGGAACATATTCCAGTCTGTGCTAGCAAAACAGTCCTGTAGCTTAGCATCTGTTTCATCTGACCACTTTTTTTTATTGATCTAGTCACTGGTGCTTCTTGATTTAATTTTTGCTTGTAAGCAGGAATCAGGAGGATAGAAATATGGTCAGATTTGCCAAATGGAGGGCGGGGGAGAGCTTTGTATGCGTCTCTGTGTGTGGAGTATAGGTGGTCCAAAGTTATTTTTCCTCTGGTTGCACATTTAACATGCTGATAGAAATTTGGTAAAACTGATTTAAGTTTCCCTGCATTAAAGTCCCCGGGTACTAGGAGCACCGCCTCTGGGTGAGCTGTCTTAGTGCCAGCCTCTGACTGTGGTGGTAGGTAAACAGCTACAAAGAATAGAGATTAAAACTCACTCGGTAGGTAGTGTGGTCTACAGCTTATCATGAGATACTCTACCTCAGGTGAGTAATAGCTTGAGACTTCCTTAGATATCATGCACAAGCTACATAGACTGCTGCCCCTTGTCTTACCAGACGCTGCTGTTCTATCCTACCGGTACATCCTATAACCGTCCAGCTGTATGTTGATGTTGTCGTAGTTCAGCCACGACTCCTTGAAACATAAGATGTTACAGTTTTTAATGTCCCGTTGGTAGATTAATCTTCCGCATAACTCGTCCATTTTATTCTCCAAAGATTGCACGTTTGCTAGCAGAACGAGGGACGAATGAGGAAGTGGGGGTTTATTCGTTCGCCTACGAATTCTCAGATAGCAGCCCGACCTTCGGCCCCTCTTTCTCCTCCTCCTCTTCACTCTGATCATGGGGATCGGGGTCTGTTCCCGAGGTAGCAGTGTATCCTTCATGTCGGGCTCGTCAGAGTCGTGAAAGGAAAAATATGATTCTGCTACTCCATGGTGAATAATCGCAGTCCTGATGCCTAGAATTTATTTTTGGTCATTAGAGATGGTAGCAGCAACATTATGTACAAAATAAGTTACAAAATTAAGTTTACTGTAGTAGGGATGTGTGGTAGGGTAGTACTTTACTATAGTATGGGTGTGTGGTAGGGTAGTACTTTACTGTAGTAGGGATGTGTGGTAGGGTAGTACTTTACTGTAAAAGGGGTGTGTGGTAGGGTAGTACTTTTCTGTAGTAGGGATGTGTGGTAGGGTAGTACTTTACTGTAATAGGGGTGTGTGGTAGGGTAGTACTTTACTGTAGTAGGGATGTGTGGTAGGGTAGTACTTTACTGTAATAGGGGTGTGTGGTAGGGTAGTACTTTATTTACTGTAATAGGGGTGTGTGGTAGGGTAGTACTTTACTGTAGTAGAGGTGTGTGGTGAGGTAGTACTTTACTGTAGTAGAGGTGTGTGGTGAGGTAGTACTTTACTGTAGTAGAGGTGTGTGGTAAAGTAGTACTTTACTGTGGTAGGGTAGTACTTTACTGTAATAGGGATGTGTGGTAGGGTAGTACTTTACTGTAGTATGGATGTGTGGTAGGGAAAGTACTTTACTGTGGTAGGGTAGTACTTTACTGTAATAGGGATGTGTGGTAGGGTAGTACTTTACTGTAATAGGGATGTGTGGTAGGGTAGTACTTTACTGTAGTATGGATGTGTGGTAGGGTAGTACTTTACTGTAGTATGGATGTGTGGTAGGGTAGTACTTTACTGTAGTATGGATGTGTGGTAGGGTAGTACTTTACTGTAATAGGGGTGTGTGGTAGGGTAGTACTTTACTGTAATATGAGTGTGTGGTAGGGTAGTACTTTACTGTAGTATGGATGTGTGGTAGGGTAGTACTTTACTGTAATAGGGATGTGTGGTAGGGTAGTACTTTACTGTAGTATGGATGTGTGGTAGGGTAGTACTTTACTGTAGTATGGATGTGTGGTTGGGTAGTACTTTACTGTAATAGGGGTGTGTGGTAGGGTAGTACTTTACTGTAATATGAGTGTGTGGTAGGGTAGTACTTTACTGTAGTAGAGGTGTGTGGTGAGGTAGTACTTTAATGTAGTATAGGTGTGTGGTAAGGTAGTACTTTACTGTAATAGGGGTGTGTGGTAGGGTAGTACTTTACTGTAGTAGGGATGTGTGGTAGGGTAGTACTTTACTGTAGTAGGGGTGTGTGGTAGGGTAGTACTTTACTGTAATAGGGGTAATGTGTTAGGGTAGTACTTTACTGTAATAGGGGTGTGTGGTAGGGTAGTACTTTACTGTAATAGGGGTGTGTGGTAGGGTAATACTTTACTGTAATAGCGGTGTGTGTGATCAGGATAAGTACTCAACCCCCCCTAAGGGAACAGCATTATCCTGAGTTCGTCATGAGGAACCCTCTCGCCTCACGCCGTGCCTCATACCAGGAAGGGTTGTGGGGTTATGTAGGCTAATACACAAACACTCACACGTACACACACACACACACACACACACACACACACACACACACACACACACACACACACACACACACACACACACACACACACACACACTGTGTAAATCAGTACCAAATGTCCCATTAGACCTTTCCAAGGGGCAGGGTGTGTCTCTAAAGCACATTCTATTAGAAACAGTTGCAGCCCTATAGGGGTGTGGCTCAGAATGTACCATGATATGTGTTTCTCACTGCACACACGCACGTGTGCACACAAACACACAGCTGGTACTCCATGGGGTAGGACATTTAGATATTTTAAGTGAGTGTTAGGGCTGGGAGTGTTTTTGAGTTGAGATATATTGTTAAAGTGTGTGTGTGTGTGTGTGTGTGTGTGTGTGTGTGTGTGTGTGTGTGTGTGTTTACCGAGATGACACTGCTGAGTCACCTTCAGTCACAGTGGGAGGCAGGGATGGATAGAGGAAGATGAAAGGAGAGAAAGAACAGAGGGTGGGAAGTGACGGATGAAGGGCAATGGATGAGGGGGTGGGAGGGAAGAAGAAAGGGAGAGAGGGAGGAGCGTGAGGACAGGGAAGGGTGGAAGACTTGTCTTCTTCCTCATTAATTAAATATATAAGATACTGGGCTCCTCTCCCTGCTTCACTGATGAGCTTCTACAGCAGGAAAATGAAATACCAACAGTTACTGTAGGTCATTTTTGTTTATTTAGGAAATACAAATTGTTAGTATTCCTGACTCCATATATGATCATGAGTCAAAAAAATGACCAATGAGAGCACAATCAGGAATAATACCAACACTTTAGTATTTGATTAAATAAAAACAAATGATTACTCAACAACAACACTCAAATTAGTGAAATATGCGAGTGAAGTCAATATGTAAACATTGCTCAGACATATTATGCTGTCATTTCTTTCTTAGGTAGAGAACAATATGCGCTCTTGTGTGACTCTCATAAAGGAGGCGTGTCTGTAGCACGGCAGGCTACTTCTCATTTCCCACTCCTGGGTAATGCAATGGGCAGTCGCTAGCTATATTTCCATTAACTTGTCCAGTGATTTTTAGTTTTTTCTTCGTAATTTACGTTTGCATAGAAAATAGATGTGACAATGAAATGCCTGCTAGGGTACGTTTCCATTTAACTATCTTGTCGATATAAAAACAGCTGGACACAATGACGCCACAGAAACAAACAAACAACTTTTGTTGCAAAAACCTACAATGTCGAATAAATTGTTTGTGGTTGAAGTGTTTAGGCAAATTGCGCATTAATACATTTGTGACAGACTGTATGTCCTCCCACCTGTTTCATGTCTCAGGTATAGCCGGCCAAAGCCAGCATGTATGGAATGCAGTATTTTACTAATATTAGCCATGTTCTAATAATTATCCTGCGCCAACAGATCGCCATGGTCCGCACTGAAAGGTGCACTACTGGATATCTGAAATAATTGGATGGTGAAACTTGCCATCCAACCAGAAAAGCAATTCTGGTATTCTTGAAAGTCAGGACAATCCTTGACATAAATATACAGTATATCACAAAAGTGAGTACACCCCTCACATCTTTGTAAATATTTGAGTATATCTTTTCAAGTGACAACACTGAAGAAATGACACTTTGCTACAATGTAAAGTAGTGAGTGTACAGCTTGTATAACAGTGTAAATTTGCTGTCCCCTCAAAATAACTCAACACACAGCCATTAATGTCTAAACCGCTGGCAACAAAAGTGAGTACACCCCTAAGTGAAAATGTCCAAATTGGGCCCAAAGTGTCAATATTTTGTGTGGCCACCATCATTTTCCAGCACTGCCTTAACCCTCTTGGGCATGGAGTTTCCCAGAGCTTCACAGGTTGCCACTGGAGTCCTCTTCCACTCCTCCATGACGACATCACGGAGCTGGTGGATGTTAGAGACCTTGCACTCCTCTACCTTCCGTTTGAGGATGCCCCACAGATGCTCAATAGGGTTTAGATCTGGAGACATGCTTGGCCAGTCCATCACCTTTACCCTCAGCTTCTTTAGCAAGGCAGTGGTCGTCTTGGAGGTGTGTTTGGGGTCGTTATCATGTTGGAATACTGCCCTGCGGCCCAGTCTCCGAAGGGAGGGGGATCATGCTCTGCTTCAGTATGTCACAGTACATGTTGGCATTCATGGTTCCCTCAATGAACTGTAGCTCCCCAGTGCCGGCAGCACTCATGCAGCCCCAGACCATGACACTCCCACCACAATGCTTGACTGTAGGCAAGACACACTTGTCTTTATACTCCTCTCACCTGGTTGCCGCCACACACGCTTGACACCATCTGAACCAAATAAGTTTATCTTGATCTCATCAGACCACAGGACATGGTTCCAGTAATCCATGTCCTTAGTCTGCTTGTCTTCAGCAACCTGCTTGCAGGCTTTCTTGTGCATCATCTTTAGAAGAGGCTTCCTTCTGGGACGACAGCCATGCAGACCAATTTGATGCAGTGTACGGCGTATGGTCTGAGCACTGACAGGCTGACCCCCCACCCCTTCAACCTCTGCAGCAATGCTGGCAGCACTCATACTTCTATTTCCCAAAGACAACTTCTGGATATGATGCTGAGCACGTGCACTCAACTTCTTTGGTCGACCATGGCGAGGCCTGTTCTGAGTGGAACCTGTCCAGTTAAACCGCTGTATGGTCTTGGCCACCGTGCTGCAGCTCAGTTTCAGGGTCTTGGCAATCTTCTTATAGCCCAGGCCATCTTTATGTAGAGCAACAAAAAAAAAAGTCAGATCCTCAGAGAGTTCTTTGCCATGAGGTGCCATGTTGCACTTCCAGTGACCAGTCAGTATGAGGGAGTGTGAGAGCGATGACACCAAATTTAACACACCTGCTCCCCATTCACACCTGAGACCTTGTAACACTAACGAGTCACATGACACCGGGGAGGGAAAATGGCTAATTGGGCCCAATTTGGACATTTTCACTTAGGGGTGTACTCACTTTTGTTGCCAGCGGTTTAGACATTCATGGCTGTGTGTTGAGTTATTTTGAGGGGACAGCAAGTTTACACTGTTATACAAGCTGTACACTCACTACTTTACATTGTAGCAAAGTGTCATTTCTTCAGTGTTGTCACTTGAAAAGATATACTCAAATATTTACAAAAATGTGAGGGGTGTACTCACTTTTGTGATATACTGTATATATAGTTTAAAAATGTATTTAGTAAGCAGCAGGCATTTAGAATTAAATGTAGAGTGGAGTTTATAGTTACGTGATGACCTCACGCGTACCTTCAAAACTATTCCGGCTTTAGCCTGCTTATATAGAGCGGATACTACCTGTTTTCTGAAAACGGGGCGAAGTTCATAGCTTGACTCGAGCACTTTCACAAAGTGCTGAATACCCCCACCCCCCCACCCCCCCATTATTCTCAACCACCAATAATGCGCTCATATCCACGGCTATTAACATAGGCTACCTATCACTCTTGTAACTTCTTTGGTCAGAATGAGCTGCGAAGGGCTGCTTGAATGCAGAGGGGAGATTAAGTTGTGTTTTTATCATATTGTTTACGTTTCCATCTTGCTCAGGAGGTAGGAATACTCGGGTGACGTCTGCGTAAATGTGTCAATGTGTTTGATGTGTTGGCGGCTGCTACTCTCTCTCCATCGACGTTCTAATCTACTGGGAAGCCCAAATGTTCCCAAACTGGAGATTTAAAGGATGATGGAGACTCCTGGTTTAACGACCACGCCATCGCACAAAACTAGTTTCGGCCTGTAGTAGTGATTACAACGTGCACATAGGCTCTAGTTTTCTTTTAGGAATAGCCTGAACTGTTGTTGTTTTTTTAGCTCAGATTTACGAAAGATGTCTACAATGCAGTGTAGGCCTAGTATTTTCTAAATATATTTTGTATTTATTCATTTGGGTTCACAGTGCAGACCAAACCGAGGTCCCTGTACCTTTATACACACACACATACACACACACACACACACACACACACACACACACACACACACACACACACACACACACACACACACACACACACACACACACACACACACACACACACACACACACACACACACAGTGACAGAGGTTGGCTGTCTTGCCAGTTAGATTAAAAGGTTCTGGGACCCAACTGTTATATTTACAGACTCTCTGGAGGGTGGCAATCAATCTACTTCTTCCTGTCCTCCTCATCTATTGCTATCCCACTCCTCTCCCCTCCCTCTCTCCATCCCCCTGCCTTCCTATCCTGGAGGTTTTGAGATTTATGATCTCACAACTCCTATCTGACCCAGTTCATCTTTCAGAGTCTGACTTTCTCTCTCTCTCTCTCTTTCTCTCTCTCTCTCTCTGTCTCTGTCTTTCTCTGTCTCTGTGTGTGTGTGTTCTTTATCTCAGTCCCAGTTGGACATGTCAGTGTGCTCATCCAGTCTGACTAACCACCTCTCTGCAGCAGAGACTTAAATACTGCAGACCTCACTAGAACTTAACGCACCCCAGACCCAAACAGAACTATAATACAACGTAACATATCACCAGCTAACACATCACACCTTAAGTATTACCACCTAACGAGGTCTCTCTCTTGGGGAAGAGGCTCAAACATCAGGCCACTTTGTGGTAAATATATAGAAATTAATAATGTCGTACTGTCATCTCCAACCTGCCCTGAACTGTCTCTGGACCTTTCTCTGACAGACTGTACCATAACACAGAGTTATGTGTCTCAGTGTAACCTAGCAACACAATAGACTTCCCTATGGACACTCACTCTACTCTGTCACTCGTCTACAGGTTGTGCGGGTCACCTGAGCCACAGGACTAATGTAAACTCTGTTTGTGTATGTTTCAGGTGTCTGGTATCGTGGGCAGGGCGGATGTCTTGGCCTGCATGCTGTTCCTCCTGGCCTTTCTCTCCTATATTAGGTGAGAAACCCTCTCTCTCTCTGTCACTACTATGGAGGGCCGATTGTGTGGAGTTTTATTTACACTGGGTGGCATTTTCTCTTTACTTAATAGCATCCCCCCCTTTCTCTCTCTCTCTCTCCAGGAGTGTGGGTGTGTGTGATTCTGCAGACTGTCTGCCCTCCACTGTGTCTGTGTGGGTGCTGGGTGCCAGTCTGCTGCTGGGCACCTGTGCCATGCTGGTCAAGGAGACGGGCATCACCGTCTTCGGGGTGTGTGTGTTCTACGATGCCCTGGTGCTCTGCCGCAAGCCCCTCCTCTTGTAAGTCACCTCTGTGTGTGTGTGTGTGTGTGTGTGTGTGTGTGTGTGTGTGTGTGTGTGTGTGTGTGTGTGTGTGTGTGTGTGTGTGTGTGTGTGTGTGTGTGTCGGGAATAGAACAATAAAGCAAGTAACACTATATTTCCTGCAAAAGTAACAACACTGTACTGTAACTTAGCAACAGAACAGCGTCTTAAAGCTATAGGAGTCAACATTTAAGTCACCACTAACTATTTAGCAGGCAGCTTTAGTCTAGAGCAACAGAGAGAGAAAAAAACAAAGCCACAAGTAAGTAGCAGCAGTAGTGCTGTACACCATTCATCAGCCCACAGTAGGGGTTAGTGGTGCACTCATTCACTATCAGACCAGTACAGCTGTTGTAATACTACAACAATACTGAAGGCTTTTACAGAGGCTTAGCAGTGAGTCTCTACGAGAGGCCTGTAGTCCAGGACTGTCAGTCAGAGGTAGCACACACACACACACACACTCTCTCTCTCACACACACACACACACACACACACACACACACACACACACACACACACACACACACACACACACACAGTTTGAGTGCTCCACTGATATATTAAGAGGTTATATCAGATTAGCATGTTCATCCAGAGGAAGACATAAACAAGAGACATACGGCCACACGGCTCAATGACAGATGCCTGGGGCAGTTACCCTAACACAACCCCCTAATACACACACAAACGTCCCCCCTCACTCTTAAGTCCTTTAATGTGTTAGAGGCCAGCCCACTGAACACAGGCTAATTCCAGCACATTCCAACACTTAATGGGGTGGAGGCCCCCCAAAACATCTGGACCTGGCTTAGGCAGGGTGGACTACACACACACACACACACACACACACACACACACACACACACACACACACACACACACACACAAAGCTGTCTATGTAGTTTTCACCCGTCTCTCCCTTTGTCTGATCCTGTGTTACAATCCTTTGTAATATACACCCCAGAGAGGCAGAAACCAGGACATTCCCATACCAACATTTGGCCATACTGTTACTGTACACACACGTTATTCTGTTTCTCTAGATGGTTGATCCACCAAATGAACTGGCTGGTATATAACCAGCTCATACACACACACACACACACACACACACACACACACACACACACACACACACACACACACACACACACGAACAGCTGTGTTGGCCTGCTGCCCGGCCTGGCTGTGTGTTTACATGGCACAGTAACATGCCTCTGTGTCTCCAGCCAGAAAACACACACAAACTGCACACACAACTTCAATTCCCTCCACCCACCAGGGAACGCCCAGAGTTATATTCACAATCAGGCACTGTGCCTGGGCCACAACCCCGATCTCTGCTCCCTGTCCTCAGCCACCAAAACCGCTCCTGGGCCTCAGTCCGCTCTCCCTCCCCTCTTTCATGTGTGGAGTTCCATACCTCTAACCACCACCACTAGGCATTGCAGTCTTGAGTCCTACCCCAAACCAAGCACTGACGCTGGGCTTGGACTCTCTCCCCCCCCCCCCCCCCCCCCCCCCCCAAGACCATCATCATCACTAGTAGCATCTGCTACTCACCACACACCAACCTCACCACCATCTCTATGGTGTGGCTATGACATCACAACACAACATGATGGAGATGGAAGGAGGGAGGGATGAATTGGTGTGAGGGGAGAGGGTGAGAGACAGATGTGAAAGAATAATGGTTGTGTTTGTTTGTGTGTGTGTTTTTGTGTAATCCTTTGCAGTATGTTAAGGCCTCAAATACAAGCCCAGAGCCCTATCAGTGTCTCAACTAGTGGTGACAAGAACTCTCTCTGAGGGATGGCTTGTGTGTTAGTGCAGTAGATGGAATCTCTCATTTGACCGCACGCACAGCATATTTCTTCTCTAAAGGCCTACAGTATCTGCCACGGGGCCTGCGGTTTGGGAGACCTCAGACTGTGTGTGTGTGAGTGAGTGACGCTGTGATCTGTGAATGAACCCAGCAGAAAGGGACCGAACAGAAAAGAGCTGTATGTGTCTGCTGTGAGCTCCACAGGCCCTGTTGCAGGGAGAGACCGAGACTATGTGTACGGATGTGTTTCAGAAGGCATAGAGAGAGGATGAGGAGAGGGAGAGAGTATTCACTGAATACGCACTCTTTTCCGGCCTCTCGCCTCACTGTACTGTCTTTGATACTGGTGCCAGGGAACAGGAAATGCGGATCATCTCCGGAATTCAGCGAGGAAGATCCAATAGCATTTCAAGCCAGACCCCCGCTTTTCCTCTCTCCTTCGCTCTATCTTTCTGTCCCTCTCACTCTCCTGTCCATTTTCACTCTCTTCTCCCTCCCTCTTTCCACCCCCCCCCTCTCCCCCTCTTCCCTCCGGTCGCCCTTTGTTCTGGACTGTCAACATGCATTAGAAATGCGTTGGAGATAGGTTAGTGATATGTGTGGGGGTGCGTTAGATCTCTCCCCACGCCTGTCCCGTGCCGGGCTCTTTGATACGCTGGGAAGATTTAATAGATGCTGATTTAATTTGGGCCTTAATTAAACACCAACAGCTGTTCATGTATCTACAGGCTGGACTAACTGATAGAACTGGGGGAGGGAGTGGGGGGGGGGGGGGGGGGGGGGGGGGGGGGAGTAGAGGGAGAGAGAGAGAGGGAAGGAATTAAGGAGGGAGAGAAAGATGGAGATAGTATGTGAGCCTGTGTGTGCACTGTGTGTGTGTGTGTGTGTGTGTGTGTGCACTCTGTCTCCTCTCTGTAATGAGAGCCCTTGGGCCACAGCTCTCTTGCCTGTTTGGAGACCTGTCTGTGATAAGCAGGGTATGTGAACGGTGTTGAGCGGTGGGAAATCCCGCTCATCGCTCCAAGTCCTTTCCAACCTTGCTGCTAAAAACCGGTCTGTGCTCACAGGGGGGAAAGACTGACGCCACAAATTCGCTCCATTCATTAAAATCACAATTTAAACAACGCCTATCTATTTCTGTGACTGCTTGGACCTACCATTTGGTTTGGAAGTATTGAAACCAAACCATATGATTGGAATGAAATGTAGGCTATTTTGATAAACATGAAAAGGTGAATGTCATCATTTCAAATAGGCTACATGTCATATTAAACCGCATATAACACTCTAAATCGGTTAGGAGCCAGACAGGGAGCCTAAGAAGGAACGAAAAGGAATGACTCAGGCTATATTATTTCAATTATTTCAATAGCCTACAAAGATATACATTGTGAAACATTTGCAAGTGCGACACAATACCCTGGTAGGGACATAAAGCGTTTCCCAATTTAAACAACATTTTGTGGTATTAAATCATTAAATCCAAATTTAAATGAAAAATGTTTTATTAGGCTCAGTGCCTTTTTGAATTCATTTTTTAGAAACATGAGTTTAACCAGTTTGTGGCTTCAGGCTCATGTGATGGTCAGGCCAGTAGCAGAGAGCATCCTCTCCGCGCTCGCAGAGCCACTGGAGATGCTAAACACCCTTTTGGGCACTCTTGCCAAGCTGGGCGGAGATGGAGTTATTTATAAAAATGCCTATAGGTAGGCCAAAAAGTTTTTTAGGCCAAATAAATCAATCAAAACAGAAAGCTCATTGAAAGGGGGCATATGCCAGGCCTATTGTATAGATAATAGAAACTTTTAAGAGATCAGATTTTTAGTTTGTAAATACTTTGCACTTAATTAGCTACTCACCTCGTTCCTTTCTTTTAGCAAGTAAGTACACCATCATGCTTTCAGGATAGGTGTGTTTTCAGATTAGACAATGATTATTTAGTTGTGGACATTACATTGCCGCAATCCCTCTCTTGCTCTTGGTCCTCATCTTTGTAAGTCACCTTGATTTAGCACCTGTGTGTTTTATCAGTTTCTTTATGGAAACATTTAGCGAACTCCATGACAGTAGTTAAAGCAAGGGGCCATAGCAGCACACAAGTAGACTACAAATGCATGCTGGGCCAGGCATGCCCTGAGCTCATGAAGTGAGCACTACTGGAGCGAAATTGAAGCAGGCGAGAAGGCCGACCCTCCAACCTTTTTGTAATCTCACTCCGCGCTCCAGTCAAATTGGGCACTCTTCGCTTCGCTCCAGTTCCGTTCACATACTCTGGTGATAAACGGTCCGGAACTGGGATTTTAAACAATCCAACATGACAATGGGAGGAGAGAAAGACTATGAGGGATGAGAGAAAGAAAGAAAGGGAGCATGCGACAGAGAGGAGGCACGGAGAGTGACGGAAAAAGAGTGAGTGAGAAGAAAGGCAGAGCGAGTGAGTGAGATAGCGACAGAGGGAATAAGAGAGAGAGAAAGATGAAGAGAGCAAAATAATGTCAGAGTGATCGCCATCACGTCTTTCTCCGGTGTATCTGGCCCAGTGGGGTGTGAGGGCCTGTTTTTAGATGGACGATTGCCCTGCATTGTCATTCAAATATTCAACCTCCCCCCCACACACACACAGGCCAGAGGCTTGAACACTAATTGGGAGATTGTTTTGTAAATGCCTCATCAAAAAAATGTCTGGCGATTTTTGTTGGGGTGAGCTTTTTCTCTCCTGCCTAATTTGTTTGGCACCCGTTTATCGCCGGCCCACACAACTGGAGAGCAGCCAATTGGATGGGAGAACAGATGTTTTAACCCTGTCTGGGTTGAGAGCACAGTATTTCACACTACAGTTACAGTACTTTTATCACACTGCATGCTCTTATTCCAAGCATCCTTATGTACTGTGTATGCCTTGCGAAAAGTGCCCTGCATATGGCAATACAGAGAACTCCTCATACAGTGTTCACATGCGTGCAGGATAATTTAATCACTATAAGTAGTTGACCACAAGATCCACATTCACTATAAGCAGAGTCTACTATATACAGAGAGTGTACTATATGGTTAATACGCTGCCATTTGAAACACAGCCGTAGACAGTATTTATGGGACGTGTCTCTGCCCTGTGAGTTAGCCCTCCTCCAGCTCCATTAGGTCTGTGTTAGCTCTGCCTGATAATGTCATCTCCTCCAGGCATGTTTACAGACGGGCTAGGAGATATGAGGGGCCCATCACACATGTGTTTCTGACTGGGGCCCTCTGCTTTAAAAATATTCAGACAGAGAGAGCTCGGGTCCAGAGGCGGTTTGTGACAGAGGAGTGTGTGTGTGTGTTGTACGGTATGAGTGAAAGCATATGGCTGACCAGAGAGTTCAACTCTGAGTAGATCTCTCCGTAAACCTGCATACCTACACAACTTAATGCAAGTTTGTGTGTGCCTGTGTGTATCTGCTGTATTTATGATAGAGTGTGTTCAATTTGGGGCTTTGTCCCTCATTCTTTTGGGGAGGTTCACAACTGTCAGTTGTGTTTCTTGTTAGGATCTCTTTCCTTAGGTGTTCTGCTCCCCCTGCCTTGCTTGTACTTCTGAAGAGACCTCTAATTGACAGAGGAACTCACACGACTTCTTTTGTGACACATTTTCTCTCCACTCACAGGAGTCTTTGTAGTTGGTGCATGTGGCACAATGTTCCCAAGGGATTTTGTTGGTGTGTTTTTATGTGTGTTTAAAAAAAAAAGTTTGTTTAAAAAGTTGATGGAAATGATGGTTATGATGAGACAGAGTATAAAATAAGTCCCTGAAGTGTGTGTGTATCGTTGTGTAAATGTGTGTTGGAGATATGTATTTTGATGTTTCATTGAGTTCTTTTGAGATGAAATACTTTGAAGATTCTATTTACTCAGACAGAACCCTTTGAAACTTCTAGAACGTGAAGAAGCCTCTGAAGAGAGTCTGTCTGTCCCCATGAAATGGAGTACTGGAGATATCGTTAGTGAGTGTGCGTGCCCTGCTGTGTAGCTTACATACATTAAGGGAACATTTTGTCCACATTGCAAATGTATGGTCCCTTACTAGACATCCGACAACGTTTCTCAAATTCGCGGACGGCGTCAGGCCGTGCAGCAGGGCCGGATCTTCCAGGAAGTCATCAAACGATGTCTCTCGGACATTCGGTTTCCTTTTTATAAAATGTTCATATTTTGGTCATTTTTCCACTGTCCCGGGCGAGTGGAATCATATTGCAAATGAACAAAACATCACCAATCACGACATGGTCTTATCTCCTAAACGGAAAAGTCTTCGAAGACGAAACTTGGTGAGCATAGGTTTAGCATAATGGGCAGTTGGCCCCGAACAAGATGGCGTCCAGGCCTCAACGGTTTTTGAGTTATGGCCATTTTCTGGGATTAAAGGTCAAAAATGAAAATAGAGCAATCATTTTTCCGCTTCACGTCAAAGTAAATCAACCTACGGTGTCAATAAAAAAAGAACCAGCCATTTATCTATCGTAATTTAAGAGAAATCATACAATGTCAAATTGGTGATGTTCAAACATTTAAAAAATGTTGTTTTAAGTTACAGTTGCAGCGTGTTCAGACAAATCTTTTTGAATTGTGTTTCCGAGCTATGCGAGATTTCTGTGATTTTCTGAAATAACACGCACTCATTCAACCCTCTGTAAATAAGTCAGTTCTTAACATAAAGACTTAACTCAATATTCTATAAGTGCCTACCCAAAGGAGGATATGTGTTCACTTTCAGCTTCCTGAGTAAACCGGAAGTGCCTTAAAATGGTGTCATAGGTGCTGTTTGGAAGGGTTAAAAAGGTCTGATCTTTTCAAAACTTAATGTGTTATTAGGCAACCCTCATGAACTGTAAATCATTCATTTCTCCCAACTGATGTCAAATAAAATCTCTTTCTCACACACACACACACACACACACGTCACACACACACACACACACACAGACACACACAGACACACACAGACACACACACACACACACACACACACACACACACACACACACACACACACACACACACACACACACACACAGACACACACACACACACACACACACACACACACACACACACACACACACACACACACACACATACACACACAGCAAGGATGGAGTGCCAAAGTGCGGTGCTTAAAGACACTCAGAGCCTGCTGCAATGGCATTATCATAATCTCTCGGCTGAGCCGAGTTCAACGAGATGCCCCGCAAGACCGTAGCTTGCTCGGTCTGAGCTCAGCGACCATGAAAAAAGTAGGCCCATAATGAAGCCTGGCCCTAAATTGCAGGTGCTTTTGGGTGACAGCGGGAGAACAGTTAGGGTTAGAAGCACAATTAGACCTCAGGAACATTCCTGAGGTCCTCCCGATCTGTGCAAGCCTAACCTTGACCATGTGGCATTAACCCTTAACAGTTAAAAGAAGGTGTTTACATCAAACAGTTTTCAATGACTTCTCTCCCCATAGGAATACATTGCCTGCACCCCTAAATTCAACCTGAAGCGTATGAGGGTTATGAATGTCTTATGAACCTGTCTTCGATGACAATCCATCAGGCCACTATGAGGTCTACCTGTGTTGATTCTAAGTTTCCTGGAGCAACCGGAAGTGGTTAAAATCACCCTAAAAGTGTTTTTCCATACCCAACCAGCAGTTTGTGATACATAGTGCATTCAACCCTGTGTAAATCAACCCTGTGTAAAAAATAAAACTCAGGATTCTGTAAAAGCATACCCCAATCAGGATATGTGTTTATTTATAGCTTCCTGGGCCAACCGAAAGTGCCTTAAATGGTGTCATCCCTTTCGAAGGGTTAAAAAGGTCAGATCTTTTCAAAACTTCATATGTGTGATTAGGCAACCCCCATGAACTGTGAATCAGTCATGTCTCCCATAAAATTTCCAAGAAAAAAATCACACACAGACAGCTAGGACAGAGGGACACAGTGTGGTGCGTAGAGACAGACAGAGCCTGCAATAGTTACCTTTGTTCGAACTATTAAAGAACCGTCAGACCTAGAGTTCTGAAACTTTAGAAATCTGTTCTAGAGCTCAGGTCGATAGTGCGTGGTGAGTTATGTGGCTCTATAAGGTTCTCGGACCGAGAAACAGCCTCGTACATTTGCAATAACTTCAATTAATTTTGACATCACGAAAATGACGACATTTAGAAATGTCCCAGAGTCGCAAGACTAGGTGCATTTCAACCGCCTCGGCCCATAGAGACGGACCCTAACGTTTCTGTCCGATAGCACATTCAAGGACCCCGTAGCAAGGCATAGAAAAAGGGGGATTTTCAGCACCAATTAAGGTCTTGCCCGGGCACCGAATGATCTAGCTAGGCCTACACATACTGTCAGAACTGGACCCGCAGCTAGAACACAACCACGTGTTTTACGTTTTTACTATGGTTTGAACAGAAGGCGCTGTGAATTTTGGGCCTGCTCTGAAATATGTGATAGTTGGCTTCTAAACGAGTTGGGAAAAGTGGGTGTGGTGTCAGTTTGTATCAGTTTGGTGTCAGAATGATATCTAATTGACTGTTGGACGGTGACTTGCTGGCTGACTTTTGTCCATTTGCAATATGTTTAAACAGTGAGGTACCATCACCAAAATTATATTCTGAAATCAACACCAACGAGCGATGGAGAGGAACCAGAAACACTGCCCGGCCATCCTGAGTTCATCGGGCCAGTCAATTTCGCATTTCTGCAGTATTTTTGAGCATGACAAATCCGTAATGTTAAATGCCCAATGAAACATATTGCAAATGCACAGTGCATTTGCAATATGATTCAACAGTGAAAAACATCACCAAATGGACATGATGAAATCAACACAACGAGCGATGGAGAGGAACCACCATCACTGCCCGGCCATCCCGAGTTCATCAGGCTAGTCAATTTTGCATTTCTGCAGTATTTTTGAACATGACAAATTTTTTATGGTAAATGCCCATTGAAACATATTGCAAATGCACAGTGCATTTCAGGGGGGTGTTCCCTTACATGACTCTGTAGGCCACCAGGGCATGTCTAATTGGGAGATCTGCTCAGTGTTTTTCTTTAGTCAAATATGGGGATTTGTATTTATTAGGGATCCCATTAGCTGCTGCCAAGGAAGCAGCTACTCTTCCTGGGGTCCAAACATATTAAAACACTTACATTACATATAAAACTAAAGACAGTACACCATATAACATTATTACATCACTACATACTGTGCATTCTGAAAGTATTCAGACCCCTTGACTTTTTCCACATTTTGTTACGTTACAGCCTTATTCTAAAATTGATTATATAGTTTTTTTCACTCATTAATCTACACACGATACCCCATAATGACAAAACAAAAACAGTTTGTTTTTTAAAACATTTTTGCTAATATATTTTTTTAACAAATACATTTACATAAGAATTCAGACCTTTTACTCAGTACTTTGTTGAAGCACCTTTGGCAGCGATTACAGCCTCAAGTCTTCTTGGTTATAACGATACAAGCTTGGCACACCTGTATTTGAGTTTCTCCCATTCTTCTCTGCAGATCCACTCAAGTTTTGTCAGGTTGGATGGGGAGCATTGCTGCACAGTTGTCTCCAGAGATGTTCGATCGGGTTCAAGTCCGGGCTCTGGCTGGGCCACTCAAGGACATTCAGAGACTTGTCTCAAAGCCATTCCTGTGTTGACTTGGCTGTGTGCTTAGGGATGTTGTCCTGTTATACTGGGGTGACGGTTGCCCTTCCAAGGTCCTGAGCTCTTTGGTTTCATCAAGGATCTCTCTGTACGTTGCTCCGTTCATCTTTGCCTCGATCCAGACTATTCTCAGAGTCCCTGCCGCTGAAAACCATCCCCACACCATGATTCTGCCACCACCATGCTTCACTGTAGGGATTGTGCCAGGTTTCCTCCAGACGTGATGTTTGGCATTCAAGCCAAAGAGTTCAATCTTGGTTTCATCAGACCAGAGAATCTTGTTTCTCATGGTCCGAGAGTCTTTAGGTGCCTTTTGACAAACTCAAAGTGGGCTGTCAAGTGCCTTTAACTGAGGAGTGGCTTCCGTCTGGCCACTCTACCCTAAAGACTTGATTGGTGGAGTGCTGCAGAGATGGTTGTCCTTCTGGAAGGTTCTGTCGTCTCTACAGCGGAACTCTAGAGCTCTGTCGGAGTGACCATCGGGTTCTAGATCACCTCCCAGCTCGGTGCATGTGTGTCTGAGCTGTGTGCTAGTGTGCTAGTAGTTTAAACAGACAGCTCGGTGCATTCAGCTTGTCAACACCTCTCCTCCTATTGCTAAGTTTGGCCGAGCTGTGTGCTAGTAGTTTAAACAGACAGCTCGGTGCATTCAGCTTGTCAACACCTCTCCTCCTATTGCTAAGTTTGGCCGAGCGGCCAGCTCTAGGAAGAGTCTTGGTGGTTCCAAACTTCTTCCATTTAAGAATGATGGAGGCCTCTGTGTTCTTGGGGACCTTCAATGCTGCCGAAGTGTTTTTGTACCTTTCCCCAGATCTGTGCCTCGACACAATCCTGTTTCGGAGCTCTATGGACAATTCCTTCTACCTCATGGCTTGGTTTTTGCTCTAACATGCACTTACATCTGTGGAATCTTATATAGACAGGTGTGTGCCTTTCCAAATCATGTCCAATCAATTGAAATTACCACAGGTAGGCTCCAATTAAGTTGCAGAAACTTCTCAAGGATGATCAATGGAAAAAGGATGCGCCTGAGCCCAATTTCGAGTCTCATAGCAAAGGGTCCCTATACTTATTTAAATAAGGTATTTCTATTTAAAATTTGTAATACATTTGCGAACATTTATAAAAACCTGTTTTTGCTTTGTAGTTATGGGTATTGTGTGTAGATTGCTGAGGATATTTTCTATTTTTATCAATTTTAGAATAAGGCTGTAACGTAACAAAATGTGGAAAAGTCCAGGGGTCTGACTACTTCCTGAAGGCACTGTGTCTACAATACTCCCATACAACAATGTCACAATGTATTCGTATGCGTGTGTCTGTACCTTGTGTGTGTCTCTTCACAGTCCTCGTTGTCCCATAATGTGTATTTTTGTGTATTAAATCTGATTCTACTGCTTGCATCAGTCATGGCTCTATGTCGTACTGTGCGCCTCCCATAGTCTGTTCTGGACTTGCGGATTGTGAAGAGACCTCTGGTGGCATGCCTTGTGGGGTATGCATGTGTGTCTGAGCTGTGTGCCTCCCATAGTCTGTTCTGGACTTGGGGATTGTGAAGAGACCTCTGGTGGCATGCCTTGCGGGGTATGCATGTGTGTCTGAGCTGTGTGCTAGTAGTTTAAACAGACAGCTCGGTGCATTCAGCTTGTCAACACCTCTTACAAAAACAAGTAGTGATGAGAAATTGACATGCTTATCATTAATGTTAGCTCTCATGGTGTACTTTTAAGAGCCAGTCTTATCGTGAAAGGCTTACTTACTTAGTGTAAAAACAAAGGGGGGTGTGGGGGTGTCAATATAACTAGTCCGGATGACCTTTTGATGAATTGTTCACGAGTCTTATGACTTAGAGGTAGAAGCTGTTTAGAAGCCTTTTGGTCCTAGAATTGTCGTGCATTAGCAGAGAGAACAGTCTATGACTTGGGTGCCTCTGACACCGCCTAGTGTATATACAGTTGATGTCGGAAGTTTACATACTGTACACTTTAGCCAAATACATTTAAACTCAGTTTTTCACAAATCCTGACATTTAATCCTAGTAAAAATGCCCTGTCTTAGGTCAGTTAGGATCACCACTTTATTTTAAGAATGTGAAATGTCAGAATAATAGTAAAGATAATTATTTATTTATTTCAGCTTTTATTTCTTTCATCACATTCCCAGTGGGTCAGAATTTTACAAACACTCAATTAGTATTTGGTAGCATTGCCTTTAAATTGTTTAACTTGGGTCAAACTTTTTGGGTAGCCTTCCACAAGCTTCCCACAACAAGTTGGGTGAATTATGGCCCATTCCTCCTGACAGAGCTGGTGTAACTGTAGGTTTGTAGGCCTCCTGGCACACACACTTTTTCAGTTCTGCCCACACATTTCCTATAGGATTGAGGTCAGGGCTTTGTGATGGCCACTCCACTACCTTGACTTTGTTGTCCTTAAGCCATTTTGCCACAACTTTGGACGTATGCTTGGGGTCATTGTCCATTTGGAAGACCCATTTGTGACCAAGCTTTAACTTCCTGACTGATGTTTTGAGATGTGGCTTCAATATATCCACATAATTTTCCTCCCTTATCATGCCATCTATTTTGTGAAGTGCACCAGTCCCTCCTGCAGCAAAGCACCCCCACAATATGATGCTGCCACAACCATGCTTCACGGTTGGGGTGGTGTTCTTTGGCTTGCAAGCCTCTCCCTTTTTCCTCCAAACATAACGATGGTCATTATGGCCAAATAGTTATATTTTTCTTTCATCCGACCAGGGGACATTTCTCCAAATAGTACAATCTTCTGTCCCCATGTGCCATTGCAAACTATAGTCTGTCTTTTTTATGGCGGTTTTGGAGCAGTGGCTTCTTCCTTGCTGAGCGGCCTTCCTGGTTATGTCGATGTAGGACTTGTTTTACCGTGGATATAGATACTTTTGTACCTGTTTTCTCCAGCATCTTTACAAGGTCCTTTGCTGTTGTTCGGTGATTGATTTGCACTTTTCGCACCAAAGTACCTTCATCTCTAAGAGACAGAACGTGTCTCCTTCCTGAGCGGTATGACGGCTGCGTAATCCCATGGTGTTTCTACTTGCGTACTATTGTTTGTACAGATGAACGTGGTACCTTCGGCCGTTTTAAAATTGCTCCCAAGGATGAACCAGACTTGTGGAGGGCTGCAATTTTTTTCCCGAGGTCTTGGCTGATTTCTTTTGATTTTCCCATGATGTCAAGCAAAGAGGCAGTGAGTTTGAAGGTAGGCCTTGAAATACATCCAGGAGCATCAGAGCCGGTGTAGTAGGATTCAATCTTAGTACTGTACTGACGCTTTGCCTGTTTCATGGTTCGTCCGAGGGCAGAGCGGGATTTCTTATACGCTTCCGGGTTAGAGTCCCACTCCTTTAGAAGCGGTAGCTCTAGCCTTTAGCTCGGTGCAAATGTTGCCTGTAATCCATGGCTTCTGGTTGGGGTATGTACATACGGTCACTGTGGGGACGACGTCGTCATTGCACAAATTGATGAAGGCAGTGACTGAGGTGGAATACTCCTCAATGCCATTGGATGAATCCCGGAACATATTCCAGTCTGTGCTAGTAAAACAGTCATGTAGTGTAGCATCTGCGTCATCTGACCACTTCCCTATTGAGACTTCTTTAATATTAGACATTGCGCACCAGCTGTTTTGACAAATAGACACACACCCCCACCCCTCGTCTTACCAGACGTTTTGACATTTGACACATTCGGGGAAAGCATTGTAACAGCTGGTCAAAATAAAACCCTACTTTAAACCCTCTCTATTATCATAATGATCTATGCACAGTGATACAACACCCACTTCATCTTTAGTGTCCATGCCTCCACAGCCTTTTGCCAATACATTGTTGAACATAGAAATTAAATATGTAGATTCTGCAGTGTTGAAAGAAGACATGGCGCATGTTTAAGGAACATCTTTATTAGCAGTAAAGAAAGCTTGTTTTTTCATAATTAAACATTTTAAAGGCAACACATTTATTTTTCAGGCATTGCCATCAATTCTTGCGAACCCTTCTTACAGATTAGAGGAGAGTGAGAGAGAGTAGAGAGAACATTGGTGTCACACCCTGGTCAAAGTATTTTGTGTTTATCTTTATTTATTTGGTCAGGCCAGGGTGTGGCATGGGTTTTTGTATGTGGTGTGTATGTATGGGGATTGTAGCTAGTGGGGTGTTCTAGCTAAGTCTATGGCTGTCTGAAGTGGTTCTCAATCAGAGGCAGGTGTTTATCGTTGTCTCTGATTGGGAACCATATTTAGGCAGCCATATTCTTTGAGTTTGTCGTGGGTGATTGTCCTTTGTGTCCTGATGTCATTGTTCTGTGTTAGGTTACACAAGTATAGGCTGTTTCGGTTTTCGTTAAGTTTATTGTTTTGATAGTGTTCGTGTTTAGTGTGTTACTTCATTAAACATGGATTGCAATAGACACGCCGCATTTTGGTCCGACTCTCCTTCTCACCAAGAAAACCGTTACAATTGGACTGTGAGGAAGAGTTAGCTTTCACTCTCAAATGTCAGCTTTTGCGTTAAATGGGTTTAATCAAAGCAATGTGTAGAGTACATTTGGTCCTTTTTCATTTTTAATACGAACATTTATTCATACTTAAGACAGATCAAATACAATTCTGATTCTAAGATTCCAATGACAAAACACAAATAATGTGTAATGAACCTTAACTGAATAAACTAAATTTGTAAATGTAGAAATGCAATCTGTTATGAAAAATAGTTCCCGTTCCAACAATACAGTTCAGAGTCTTGTTAATCAGGCTGTGTGATTGACAGGAGAGATGATCAGAGGGGCAGAGTTTTCACCACCATCATTACTACAGGGACAGAAGTATGGATAGAGTTTCTCTGTGAAGGTGCAGCCAGTGAAAGAGTAGATATGAGACCTGGCCTTCACATCATAAAAGGAGACCTGACCCTCTTCATAATCCACAAACACCCCCAATTTATGGGGCTTCTCTCTCAGGGAGAGGGGAACACCAGGGCCAGCTAGAGCCTTGTACTCTCCATTCCTCAGCCGTACAGTCCAGTATCCATTATTAGGTGTCAGTGGGATTTTATTATTCTTCCTGTTGATAGACTCTCTGGCCACTCCTAAATCCCACTTAGTCTTCCCTTTGACAGTCACCTCATAATAAAATCTCCATGAGGAGAATATTTCTTTCCCAAGGACATCACCGTAATTATGAAACCTTTTTGGATTGTTAGGAACATTCTGTTTTGTGTCTCCATATTTCACTTGTTTTCCACCCTCAGACAGGATGAGGTAGGGATGTGCTGTATCAGGGTCCAGAGTCACATCCACTGCATACTGCTGAATCCTCTTCAGCTCAGCGTCACACAACTTCTCCACTTCACTCATAATGGTCTCCTCCACTTGAGACGCAGCTCTCCTCACAGTCCCCACACAAAGATCACCGTGAACACTGATCTCAGACCAGTCTCTGGTGTCTGGAGGGGTGCAGAGGGATGGGAAGCTCTGTAGGAGGTGGAGGTGGTCCTCAGTGTGTGAGAGCTGCTCCAGCTCAATGCTTCTCCTCTTTAGCTCAGTGACTTCCTGCTCCAGCTCTTTAATGAGCCCTTCAGCCTGCCTCTCTGTTGCTTTCAGCTTCTCCTCAATCACCTCAATGAGCACAGCCTGACTTCTCTCAATGGAGCGAACCAGAGCAGTGAAGACCTGTACACTGTCTGATATCTCTCGCTCTGACTCTCTCTTGCTGAGATCTACTGAGTGTTTGATCTCTTGAACCTTCTTCAGTCTCTCCTGGATCATCTTCTGCACTTCTGCCTCAGTCTTCCTAAGCTGAGCCTTCCTCTCTCCACGCTCTTCCTCTAGAGGGACAGTGTCATGAGTCATGTGGTCTGCTTTCAAGCAGAAGACACAAAGAGACATCTCGTCACTTCTACAGAACAGCTCTAGAGGTCTGTCATGCTTTTTACACATCCTGTCTTCCAGTTTCTCCACAGGGTCAATTAGCTCGTGCCTCTTTAAGGCTTGGGATATCTGATGAGGCTCCAGGTGAGTCTCACAGTAAGAGGCCAGACACACCAGACAGGACTTCAGGGCCTTGAGCTTTGTCCCAGTGCAGACATCACAGGGCACTTCTCCTGGTAGGTCAGGGTGGAGGCCTTGGTTGCTGTTAGATTCCCTAACACTCTTTCTGAACTGTGCAGCCATCTCAGAAATGAAAGTATTGACGAACAGATCTGGTCTCTTATCGAATGTATTTTTACACATGGGACACTGGCACAGGTCATCCCTATCCCAGTACTTTGTGATACAGGCCTTGCAGAAGTTGTGTCCACATGAAGTAGAGACTGGCTCAGTGAACACATCCAGACAGACAGAACACAGGAACTGCTCTTCAGACAGGAGACTGCCGGAGGTGGCCATATCTAGACAAGAGACCAAAGGTGAAACCATAAAGCATTTACTGGAATTCTTATGGGATTGATATTAACCAAACGTAATATATGGTTTTAACATAGAAATCAGAAGTTTTACAAAAGAGAGTTTAACATACTGGAGATAAAGGACCTGGATCATATTTAAACAAGGTCGAGTTTAGGTTGACTTGTCCATGTTTATCTCTCTACTCACCTGTGTTTATGTGAGTGTGGGTGCTGTCTCTGTTCTTTCCATTTGTGGGGTCAAATTAGGCCTAAAAGCTTGTTTTTTTAGAAATATTTATAAAGTGTTCGAGAGAGTTTGTTCCCGTACACAATATACTGTACGTCTCACCACTTTAGTTTCAGTTCAGTAAAGTGAAGTTGAAGTGCTCCTCCCCACCGGATTCTGCTCTGCAGCGTTTCTCTTCCTGGAACAGTATTAACCCTTTACACGGCTGAACTCTCCCAAGTTCTCTCCGACACTGAGACCAAAAGAGCAATCATCGGGACTGCTTGAAATCGACAGCAATCTACATTTACAGGTCAATTTAGTCCGCGTAATTGTTCAGCCATAAACGATGTAGTGATAACGAACGTTCTTGTTACGTTATTTTACCATTTACCTTAAGTCAACCAAGACAGAGTGACCTCCGAGAGGACAGTTAAAACAGGGCAGGTTTTCATCATTTTCACCGGTCTAGATAGTAAATGAAGTGATCACCAAAGTGCTTTTTGTGTTATTTTCACTGGTATGTGTTTTTTTTTTGTCTCCTAAAGAGCAATTCAAAGTTTGAGACAGTTTGTTCTGCTGTTAAACATATAGATTCCCTGAAAAGTACAATTACATTACTAAGCTCCTTCCTGTGCAATAGTTCTGTGTGATGTATCTTTCTTTTACTGCGCCATAAGGTTAAACATGATCTTTCACTGTTTTAATTGTTCTTATCTACCGTCATTGCTTTGACCTCTACTAAAGTGTTTTAGTCCACATGGAGATGAGCTCTAGATAGACTGTTATTGACGATAATACGGTGTTCAGTTCCTGCCTCGGCCTCTTCTCTGTTCCAGACGTGCACCCCAACTCTCTCTACATGACTAACGGACATTCATTCTGTGGAAGGGATCTCCTCTTCCTCTTTTCCATTCGCCACAGAAGATCTGTGATCATAACAGTATATACACAGGGATGCATCATCCACTTAGGATTTGGAGTGTATATGCCCCATTGTCTTTAGCCTATGGAATGTCGAACATAGAAACATATGGACAACGACATATGCAACGACAAAACTGTTTTTACTCAGGTTCATATCCTTTTGAAAGTTTTCCTTTTCAGTAAATACAATAATTTATTTGCAAGGTTAAGACAGAAATCAGCGTGTCAAATGTTTTATTTGATTGTAAGATTTCAGAGGGCAGTAGTTTAAATACTAATCATACCGATACTGAGTCAATGTGCGGGGGTACAGGTTAGTCGAGGTAATTTGTACATGTAGGTAGGGGTAAAGTGACTGCATAGGTAATAAACAGCGAGTAGCAGCAGTGTAAAAACAAAGAGGGGGGGGGGGGGGGGGTGTCAATGTAAATATCTCTCTTGCTGAGATCTACTGAGTGTTTGATCTCTTGAATCTTCTGCAGTCTCTCCTGGATCATCTTCTGCACTTCTGCCTCAGTCTTCCTAAGCTGAGCCTTCCTCTCTCCACTCTCTTCCTCTAGAGGGACACTGTTATGTGGTCTGTACAGAACTGACACACACACACACACACACACACACACACACACACACACACACACACACACACACACACACACACACACACACACACACACACACACATCTTGTCAGGCCTACAGAACAGCTCTAGAGGTCTGTCGTGCTTCTTACACATCCTGTCTTCCAGGCTGAGACACTCTGAGGCACCAGGTGAGTCTCGCCGTAAGAGGTCTGACACACCAGGCAGGACTTCAGGGCCTCTTCCCAGTGCAGATGTCACAGGACACTTCCCAGGTTTGGCAGAGAACTCATTTTTACCTCTGATTTAAATCTTACAATGTTCTACAACTACTCAACATTGTGTTGACACAACACTCCGGTCTTCTGTAGAATTACAATACCCGCTGATACAGGCGTTGCGGAAGTTGTGTCCACAAGAAGTGGTGACCGGCTCAGTAAGCACATGTAGACAGACAGAGAACAGGAACGGCTCTTCAGACAGGCGACTGCTGGAGGTGTCGCCGTATCTAGACAGATACCAGAGGTGAAACAATAAGGCATTTAGTGGAGTCAGTACCCTGTGGTACTACTTTTCATAGTTTCCAGTTGAGAGGTTTTATTCTGATGGGGTCACATATGGGATCAATCTTGATAAGTTATTTCTATACATGAGTCATTTTTACCAAAGATAATTTAACCCAAATACTGTAGCTACTCTAAATTTAAGAAGACAAGAGAATACATAAAACGTCCTTGCGATCTCTCTACTCACCTCTTTGTGGCTATATTCTTTGTTTCTTCTGTCGGTATTATTAAAATTTGATCAAGTTTAGCGTTTTAAGAGATTTCCAAAGAGATTGAGATAGTATGCACAATGTACTGTATGTCTCAGTTTCACAGAGTAAAATGATGTCTTTCTGCCTCACTCAATATTGCTATGCACTTTGACACAGTAAGCGGGATGGAGTTAACCCTTTATATGGATGAACTCTCTGAACCTTCTGTCCTTAGACACTTCAGAGACAAAAGTTCACTTTAAATTATAAGAATAGCTTGAAATCTGTTAAAACATGACATGGGCTTTTTTTTATAAGATAGAGATGATTTTTCTCCAGTGTTCAACTTGAAAGTTTTCCTTCAAAAGGTGCATTACCAGTCCTCCCTGTACGATATTGCTGTACCATTTCTACTGCACCGTGAGGTTTTAAGGGATTTTACTGTTTCTATTGAGCACAAGGTTGAAGTGTTTTCTGAAAGGGGTTCGGCAGAAATCTGCAATATGATATACTTTATGCATTAGATCTGTCTATGAATTGTCATGGGGTTATTAGTTTGTTGTGTATTGTAAAAATGTCCCCTATCTCTTCTTCTATTCCCTCCCCTTCACTGTAAACGAAGTCAGTGTCTGTGTGTGGGTGACTGAATGTAAAGTGGATGGATAGGGACTGGTGGTGCCTGCTGAGTGATGGAGTTGCCATCTCTCGGTTACTCTATGGATATTAGATGACTGTGCCTGCCCAGCTGCTCACACAACAACACACCTGGACAGACAGGCAGAGATAGAGACCCCGCTCTCATCAAATCTTAATGACCTGGGGTGTGAGTGTGATTATGCCTTTTTGAGAAAATGTTCCGTGACTCAGCACAATTGACTGTATCACACCCAGAGGAAAAGGGAGAGAGAGAGATTTGTTTTCGTAGCTCAGCGGAGCATCTGCTCAATGTATCTTCTGGACGTTCCTAATTAGCAACTAGGGAGCCTATGTGTACATAGCTCTCAAAGATTTATGAGTATATCTCTCTCCCTCTGCCCTCCCCTCCCTCCGCATCTTGCTATTCCTCTTCCTCTCTGCTCTTCCTTTCGATCTCCTTTCTTAGAGGCGTACTTAAGCAATAAGGCCCGAGGAGGTGTGATATATGGCCAATATATACCACGGCTAATGGCTGTTCTTATGCACGACGCAACATGGAGTGCCTGGACACAGCCCGTAGCCGTGGTATATTGGCCATATATCACAAACCCCCGAGGTGCCTTATTGCTATTATTAACTAGTTACCAACTTAATTAGAGCAGTAAAAATACATGTTTTGTCATGTACCACGGTTGTCAGCCAATCAGCATTCAGGGCTCGAACCACCCAGTTTGTGGAGCTGAGATGTGTATTACTTCAGTGGTGAACACAATTCTATAACACACATACACCTTTCAGTGTACCCAAACCAGACCCTGAGTGGCTTAGAGTTCTCTGGGCGGTGAGCTTTCATTTGTCATTGATGAGAGTTGATGGTTCACTCTGGCAGATAATTGAATTCTCGTTTGGCCTCTTGTTTTAGAGAAAGCCTGGGTCCAAGTCAAATGAAGCCAGTAGGCTCATTTAAAAAACAATGAGGCCAAACAGAATTGACTAACACAACTGGCTCGGCCTCATTATCGACTGATTAGAACAGAGTGTGTGGCCTTACAGTAATGGCTTTTCTCCTGGTGTAGACATGCAGTAAACCACTAACTACCTCAACACACCCTCGCTTTGCTGATCTCAGATTTGACTTGTAATCCTGCCGACGGCCTTAAGTTCAGTTGCTCAAACATTTTTCTCTGCTGCACAACCACACAATGTACAGTAAGTTCAGTTATTGAGTGAGTGAGTGATTGAGAGTGTGTGTTAGTGTTTATGTGTTATTCCGTTTGTGCAATACAGGAGTGTTTGCATATATCAGATTTTGTAATGGTTTATCACAGCCTCTGGGCCTCTACCTTTGGCTGATCTACAGGGCCTTCAGAAAGTATTCACACCCCTTGACTTTTTCCTAATTTTGTTATGTTACAGCCTGAATTTAAAATTAACAGTGTCCAAAGAAGGGCCAGAGGTATACAGAATGGTGTCGTCTGCATTGAGGTGGATCAAAGAATCACCAGCAGCAAGAGCAACATCATTGATGTATACAGAGAAGAGAGTCGGCCCAAGAATTGAACCCTGTGGCACCCCCATAGAGACTGCCAGAGGTCCGGACAACAGGCCCTCCGATTTGACACACTGAACTCTGTCTGAGAAGTAGTTGGTGAACCAGGCGAGGCAATCCTTTGAGAAACCAAGGCTGTTGAGTCTGCCAATAAGAATGTTGTGATTGACAGAGTCGAAAGCCTTGGCCAGGTCGATGAATACGGCTGCACAGTAATGTCTCTTATCGATGGTGGTTATGATATCGTTTAGGACCTTGAGTGTGGCTGAGGTGCACCCATGACCAGCTCTGATCCAGATTGCATAGCGGAGAACTTGGGCGAGTTGCTGTGGAGGGGGCTGTTTATCGGGGTAGGGGTAGCCAGGTGGAAAGCATTGCCAGCCGTAGAAAAATGCTTATTGAAATTCTCAATTATAGTGGATTTATCGGTGGTGATAGTGTTTCCTATACTCAGTGCAGTGGGCAGCTGGGAGGAGGTGCTCTTATTCTCCATGGACTTTACAGTGTCCCAGAACATTTTTGAGTTTGTGCTACTGGATGCAAATATATGTTTCTAAAAAGCTTGGCTTTGCTTTCCTAACTGCCTTTGTATTTTTGTTCCTAACTTCCCTGAAAAGTTTCATATCACGGGGGCTATTCGATGCTAATGCAGAACACCAGAGGATGATTTGTGCTGGTCAAGGGCAGTCAGTTCTGGAGAGAACCACGGACTATATCTGTTCCTGGTTCTACATTTTTTGAATTGGGCATGCTTATTTAAGATGATAAGGAAGGCACTTTTGAAGAATAACCAGGCATCCTCTACTACTGGGATATCCTTCCAGAATACCCGGGCCAGGTCATTTTTAGAAAGGCCTGCTCGCTGAAGTGTTTTAGGGAGCGTTTGACAGTGATCAGGGGTGGTCGTTTGACCCCAGACCCATTACGGTTGCAGGCAATGAGGCAGTGATTGCTGAGATCTTGGTTGAAAACAGCAGAGGTGTATTTGGAGGGCAAGTTGGTTAGGATGATATCTATGAGGGTGCCCGTGTTTATGGATTTGGGGTTGTACCTGGTGGGTTCATTGATAATTTGTGTGAGATTGAGGGCATCAAGCTTAGATTGTAGGATGGCCGGGGTGTTAAGCATGTCACAGTTTAGGTCACCTAGCAGCACGAGCTCTGAAGATAGATGACGGGCAATCAATTCACATATGGTGTCCAGGGCACAGCTGGGGGCAGAGGGTGGTCTATAGCAGGCGGCAACGGTGAGAGACTTGTTTCTGGAAAGATGGATTTTTAAAAGTAGAAGTTTGAATTGTATGCTTGTCATTGGCAAGGACTAGGGAGTTTATAAAAAAACTAAGAACAGGCTAAATCCTAGAGGAGGAAAACCTGGTTCCGTCTGCTTTTCAACTGACACCGCAAGACAAATTCACCTTTTAGTATGACAATAACCTAAAATACAAGGCCAAATATATACTGGAGTTGCTTACCAAGATGAAATGTAATGTTTCTGAGGGGCCTAGTTACAGTTTTGACTTAAATTGGCTTGAAAATCTATGGCAAGACTTGAAAATGGCTTGAAGAATAAAAACATTTTTTTTTTGCAAATATTGTACAATCCAGGTGTGCAAAGCCCTTCCAGACTTACCCAGAAAGACTCACAGCTGTAACATGTAATGACTCAGGGGTTTGAATACTTATGTAAATGAGATATTTCTGTATTTCATTTTCAATTAATTTGCCCCCCAAAAATTAACATCTATTTAATCCATTTTTAATTCTGGCTGTAACACAACAAAATGTGGAATAAATCAAGTGGTATCAATCATTTCTAAAGGCACTGTACTGATCCTATTGGCCAGGGTTGAGGCTCTGTAGCAGACCAGAATGGGGGGGGTTGAAGCGTATATCTTGTTCCCATGCACAACTGTCGACTGGTACGAATAGTGTGTACTTGGAAAGCTGAGCACCTGTGTTTTTGTGTGTGTAGCGAGTTGGGTGTACAGTGCATATACGAATGCTAGGCTTATAGATTCCCATGCGAACCTCTCCCATCCAACCTGACAGAGCTTGAGAGGATCTGCAGAGAAGAATGGGAGAAACTCCCCAAATACAGGTGTGCCAAGCTTTGTAGCATCATACCCAAGAAGACTCAAGACTGTAATCGCTGCCTGAAGGTGCTTCAACACATTACCGAGTAAAGGGTCTGAATATTTATGTAAATGTCATATTTCAGTTTAACATTTTTAATACATTTGCAAAAAAATTTAAAAAAAACTTTCTTCAATTTTATAATAAGGCTGTAACATATCAAAATGTGGGAAAAAGTCATGATCTGAATGCTGAGCTTATAGATTCCCATGAGAACCTCTCCCCATCTCTTTTCCTTTCTCATTCTCTTATTCTTCCTGTGTCTTTCTGGTCTGGACCACCACTTCACCTCCCCGGTGGTCTCTGTCTTCTCCTGGTGGATGAGCTGACTGTCCGTCACTCCTGAATAAGTCATATCCCAGAGAGAGAACACACTGCAGGAAAACCATCTGCTGCTCCATGTCAAGGAATCTGTTCTCTCCTCTAGGTCAAGCACACTGAAAGTGTGTGTGTGTGATTTAAGATTTGATGCATGTCTGTCGGTGTGTGTGTTTGTCTTCATTCGGGTGTGTGTCTTTGTCCATCCGTGAGTGTGTGTGCGTGTGTCATTATTCATCTCTGTGTGTGTCCATGCGCGCATGTGTGTCAGTACATCTTGGTCCTTGGTATCTGCAGAGTTACTAATGAAGGGGCTGCTCTCAGCGCTGGGCCTCAGTATTAATAACCAGCAGCCTGAAATAGAACTGAATACTATTAACATGCTAATACAATCAGCATGGAGCCCTGTCCGTTTCCCTAGCAGCCTATTCACTTCCACTCTGGTACCACACTGCCTCTCTGTAGAACATCATTATCCTTTCTATACAGTTGTGTGTGTGTGTGTGTGTGTGTGTGTGTGTGTGTGTGTGTGTGTGTGTGTGTGTGTGTGTGTGTGTGTGTGTGTGTGTGTGTGTGTGTGTGTGTGTGTGTGTGTGTGTGTGTGTGTGTGTGTGTGTGTGTGTGTGTGTGTGTGTGTGTGTGTGTGTTAGGGCCGGGACGATATTCGCTAGTATCGTGGCAAGGAAACAAAACACAAGTTGCATGTATTTATTTTCCAACCTATAGCACAATATGTTACATACAGCAGGTTTTCAAATGGCCACAGAGTTTGGTCTGCATTGTGTTTGCCATGGAAAAAAATATTGCGATACTGGTTTAGTCACAGCCCTAGTGTGTGTGTGTGTGTCAGTGGAGGCTGCTGAGGGGAGGACGGCTCATAATAATGTCTGGAACAAAGCGAATGGAATGGCATCAAACCATGTATTTGATACCTTTCTACTGATTCTGCTCCAGTTGTTACCATGAGCCCACCCTCCAAAATTAAGGTACCACCAGCCTCGCGTGTGTGTGTGTGTGTGTGTGTGTGTGTGTGTGTGTGTGTGTGTGTGTGTGTGTGTGTGTGTGTGTGTGTGTGTGTGTGTGTGTGTAATGTTCATTGTTAAAGATGTTAGTGTAGATGTGAAATGATTCAGATGATTATATAAGTGGGTTATGTAGGTAAAGGAGAAACTGAGTGAACCGTGCTGTGTGATGGGGAGTGTGTTCAAATGATTGCCTACCTGCTATACCATAGCAGTGTGCACCTATTAGAGACATTATAGAGGGACGTTGTAGTTAGGCGGCCACATAACAGCACCTACTGTGACTGCCTACATGGCTTCTGTAAATAGAACTCATGCCTGAGTGAGATGATTGCAAAAGCATAGAGCATATAGGACCCCCACCCTCAAGAAACCTGCTGGTGATATAGAAAGGGAAACAGACAGGGAGGGGTCTTTATGCTTTAGCAATCATCTAACTCAAGTCCCTGAGTTCTATCTATGGAAGACATACTGCAGGCGCAGATGGGAACATATTTGTCAGTTGAATTCATGGGTGACCATTTCCTGAATGCCCGAGTCTTTTGATTTTCCTGGCACGTTCCTCTGCCTTCCTATTCCTAAAGAGGACTAGAGAGGTGCTGACCCTGGCCATCAGCACCATCACCATCCTCTGCATTACAATACCTTCTCTCTCTCTCTCTCTCTCTCTCTCTCTCGCTCTCTCTCGCTCTCTCTCGCTCTCTCTCGCTCTCTCTCTCTCTCTCGCTCTCTCTTTCTCTCCCCACCCCTCTCTCTCTCTCTCTCTCGCTCTCTCTCTCTCTCTCTCTCGCTCTCTCTCTCTCTCTCTCTCTCCATGACATGACATGTATTAAACAGGACTTTGTCTCCTTCACGGTCACCTCTCCTCACTGGCTCTGTCACTCCATTTCTCCCTTCTCTTTCTCTCTGCCCCTGTGACTGCCCCTCTCTCTCTCTGTTTCTCTTTCTGTCTCTCAATTCAATTAAATTTGCTGTATTGGCATGATGTGACAATGTACATATTGCCAAAGCTTATTTTGGAGATTTGCATAATTAACATAATAATAATAATCAATGTTGTCAACGGGACAACAGTAACAACAATAATCAAGTATCAACATAACCATACAAATAACCATACATTTAACAATAAGAGAGGACATGTGCAGGTTGCTCTCTCTCTCTCTCTCTCTCTCTCTCTCTCTCTCTCTCTCTCTCTCTCTCTCTCTCTCTCTCTCTCTCTCTCTCTCTCTCTCTCTCTCTCTCTCTCTCTCTCTCTCTCTCTCTCTCTCTCTCTCTCTCTCTCTCTCTCTCTCTCTCTCTCTCTCTCTCTCTCTCGCTCTCTCTCTCTCTCTCTCTCTCTCTCTCGCATCTAATTCCATATTTCCATGAAATGCGAGGAGCTTTCCAGTGGCTTATGGACAGAAGTGAATTAATGCGGACATCAGACTGATGTGAAAAGCGTTTTGTTTTTAAATCCCCGGGTGAACGAGGTGAAGGGGATTGGTACATGTATTCCTGCACTCTTTCCCCCTGCCTATTATCTCACAGCTGTGATGGGCTGTCATTGTTATGCTGCCTCACACAACCCAGGGAACACACACACACACACACACACACACACTGTAGCTGGAGCAATACCTCCCCGGCAAGCGGAGGTGTATCCGCACTAACACCCTCACACACTGTGTGTACACAAAACCTCTCTCATACACAACCACCTTCGTCAATTACCTGGGCAAGCCTACGACCAAACTACAACACCTCTTTCAAGTTCCATCCCACACTCACCCACACATGGAGCCTTACGAATGAGGTAGAATCCTGCAGCCACAGAATGGAGCACATAGTAACCCTCTCCCTATGACAGGACCTCCTCACTGAGAGGAAACGGCCTAAATCAGAGCCAAAATGGAGCCCTCTGTCCTCATGAGCGTGAAGCAGTAGGCTCAGCATAGCGGAACCCATTTCCTGGTCTGGCGTGATTTGGGGCTGTGGGCCTTTTGTCATGAAGCTGTGTTAATTTCAGTTTAGCAGGTTAGCTCTGAATGTACACTGATTGGTCAATAATGGAACTGACTAGCAGTAGAGCGCTACGTGTACTGTTATGAATCGTGCGTGCGTGCGTCTGTAATCACTCTACCCTCTCAATTTAGTTCCCCTACAGCATTCAGTTCCAGCCCATGTGAGGAACTGGAGTGATTAAAAGAAACGCAAAGCAAGAAGTTTCTCAGTAAACAGGCTGATTGTGAGATTGAGGCTAAGCTGGGGGAATATGGGAGAGATGTGTTTTAATATGTTAGGCCTCAGGGTCTCGTTAAAAGGTCTGTGCAGAGTTGATAGGTAAGCAAGAAGTGTATGTGTGTGTGTGTGTGTGTGTGTGTGTGTGTGTGTGTGTGTGTGTGTGTGTGTGTGTGTGTGTGTGTGTGTGTGTGTGTGTGTGTGTGTGTGTGTGTGTGTGTGTGTGTGTGTGTGTGTGAGAGATAAATGACTGGTCAGCATTGGCAGTCAAGCCTATGGCAGACCTCATGTCACACACACACACACACACACACACACACACACACACACACACAGTAAAACAATTTTGTATATCTGTAAGGATGCCCAATCCTAATCTTTATCTTGGGGATTATATCATTCAGACTTTGACCCTATCTAGCAGAGTGTTGTTTGGGGTACTGCTGCAGTTACATGTATTTCTGTGCTTCACTGCTCTCAAAGCTCTTCAACCTAATCTTGATTATGACATAATGAACAAGGCGGGGGGGGAGGGACCCTGACCGAATCACATAACGAGTGTGTTTTTAAAGCAACGGCAACAGAGGAGATTGTCAGGACATCTCCTGCAGG